>NW_010397142.1:13018-18491 GCF_000710305.1 Buceros rhinoceros silvestris
ACAACACCCCCCCCCCCCCCCCCCCCAACCAATCAGAACTCCCCCGCCAACCAATCAGAAACCAACAATGAAAGGGAAGAGTAAGAAGGAAGATTAGTAATCGTGATGGATGGAGGTTACCAGAAGGATCTTGGAAGAAAGAGCTTATGTTCTCATTGCATCATATCAAGCGAATGAGAGCTCACGGTTATAATAGATTAATGCAATAATCATCTCAGTACTGAAGTTACTAAATGGGAAATGGAATACAAGGACTATCTAGAGAAACAAATGGGAATAAAACTGCATTATTTTATCACTGTAGAAATCTCCATTATCCTTAATGAAGAAGGCATATCAGTCTAGAAATGGTTTGTGGGAGAGGATTTAGAGTGGTCAGAGGCAGAGGGCAGCTGCTGCACAGTGAATGATGAGACAGATTGACTCCTCAGTTTGGGAAGGGGCTGAGTCAAGAGATACCAATAAAACTACAGTCAGAAAAGATGAGTAACTAAGTTTACGAAAATAACTAGGGAATGCTTATTTCAGAAATATAAACGTCTATTTGGAAATGTAAATCAGCAGGAGATAGTTGTCTTATAGCCCCTATAAACACACAGCGATCTGCAGTCAGCCTTTGGCTTCAGAGTAGTCTTTCAGCTGCTGATAATCTTTTCTGTCTGGCTACACCAATAAATATTAGACCATACATTGCTTTCCTATTCTGCCCTTTTTCTTCAACTGGAAGCAAATTCTTTTATTTAATTCCTTCCCGTTAATCTGTCTGGGAAGTAACTGCTTGTATGAACGTGCGTATAGACGCATGCTTCCTCAGGACAACCTCCTTTCCCTGTGAACCCAAATCTTGTGCTGATAAGCTTAGGGGTTCCGTTCTCTTAATCTCTTGGTGCGTCTTCCCTCTAATCCCCCCATTCCCTCAAGCACTTGCACATAAGTCTTTTAGACCTTGTGGAGCTTCTGTTAAAAATGAACGGAGAAGTCTATTTGTGTTTTTCTGCTCTCAGAAACAACTGGTGGTCGTTATGATTGGAACTATGCATGTTCAGGGTTAGCCAACAGTCAGAGTAACTGTAACTTCCTATTCACCCTAGTACATTTTCCTGTCTGAGCAGGTAGGAGATATTATCCTGAAGATTAAGATGCTGTTTCCATGTAGAAATTAAAGATTGGTTGACATGTAATTTGCAGGGTTGTTTATGATTGTGAGAAAGTTGCAGTCTCTTACCTTTTTCTAACTGGAGACTTTTCTAAAGCTTTGACATATTCAGCAGGGAGACTACTTCTGGAGTTAGGAATGTATCTAGAATAGTGGAAATTGCAAAGAAAATGCTTGAACCCTCAGAAACACTCATTTTTAGACTAGCATTGTACTTCAGTGGTCACTCTTGAGAGGAGGTGTTCTACAGTCTTCAATTAAAATGACTTGCCCAAGTTCTAGATAGGTTACTACTTCTAAATGACCTGTAATTGAAGAATATACAAATATGTGCAAAGGTGTCAGTTTGCGTCTACAGCTGAGAAGCAGTTGACCAAATCTGCCCCTTTCTCATCTGCCCAACAAATTCTTGTCAACAGAGATAAGAAAGAAAAACTGTAACAGATGGACCATGGATTAATCCAAACATTAGAACAGCCTAAGATGCAGTCATCAACATCAAGTCGTCTTAATAACTGGTTATACTCTTTTGGCCTGAGATTTCCCCTGAGCTCTCAGTACAGTTGGGTTCATTTTGGTGTCTGAAGAAAGCCTGAAGAGACTTGCAGTAAACACAGGATGTTTTTGTCAGTCTGGCGTGCCAGAAAGATGGGCAGGAGATTCATGAACAGGGTATGGAAGACCAGGCAGTTTAATCTGCACAGATTGGTAGGTTGAGGTGTAGTATGAGTAATCTTTTTGTGTTAAGTATTTATAGTAAAACGTCTAAGTACAGAGTAATCGTGCTGGGGTGTTCACTTATACGGTAGTTTCAGCAGTAAAATGCCTACTTCTTACTGACAGTGTAAATCACACTTGATCAAGGACTATCCTTTCAGCCCTGTCTCTCCATAAAATCTAAGATAGGTGTTCCTAATGTATCTTAGCAGAAAGGGTTAACAATTTCTTTTTCCAGTGTCCAATTTGAGTATTGTACTCCTGGGCTTTGGCTTAGAATATTGCCAGTAAAATGTTATTAAACATAGAATTCTGAAAAGTGTAAAAAAGTGAACATGAGTTTATACCTGCATTTTCAGTGGTGTTCTTTGTTCCCCTGCCTGGAGAGTTAAAACTGTGTAGTCTGTATTTGATTATTTAAATTGAGTTTTGTGGATTTCTTTGTCTCTAATTTGTTGGTAAAAAACTAAGCAATATTGAAAATCAGATAAGTTCCTGCACTGATTTAGGTGGTTCTTGAATTTTCTCTGTTAAGGGTCTGTGCTTATTTTAGCCAATATTCTCCTTAGCAGGATAGTAGTAAATGTAATGTAAAACACTTTTCAAATGCTTCAGGGGTTGTGTTGTTGTTGTTTAAAAAGAGTAATCGAGATATAACTGCTGTTTGCATCTGCAAACGGTTTTTGTTGCTGTGCATTTTCAATTGCAAGGTGTGCATGCTGCTTGTAAAGGTATGTTCAAGGCATCTTTATGTTTGAGATTAAAATATGGCATTATGTCATTTTTAAACTCGGCCCAGCAAGCTGATAAGAACTGGCTTAGATACAAAGTCAGAGGAACGTTATTCCAAGTATTTACTGTTTAATTTTTAAATTCAGTAACCACTGTGATTACTGTATCTTGTTAATTGTCCACAGAACAAATAATGCTACTCTGCATCCACTACAAATGCAGGTATATCTTGCAGTAAATTTAAGCTGTAAAAGGTATGTGTGCTGACATAGAAATCTTACTAATGTGCTGGTTTGTTTTATGGTTTCAGGTTTTTGGTTTTGGTTTGGGTTTTTTAATCCGCAAATTCTCAGTTCTTGCCTCTCAATAAATAGGGGCTTTTTTATTGGGGGGCTTTTTATTTGTTGGAGGTTTATTTGTTTATTATTTTATCCCCATCAGTTCAATATCCAGAATATGAAAAAAGGGATGACAGAAGCTCCTAGCTCCCTTTAGGACTTTCAGAGATTCCCCGGTGAGCTTCCTTCTTCTGTCTCCTGGCTTCAGAGACAGTCGTGCACAGATGCAATTTTGGCCACCACCTTGGTGATTCTTAGATCTTCTTCTTTCTCTGGATACTTCTTTTCCTGCCCAAATAGCCATTTCTCTGACTTCTACTCATAGGTGTTTGACCCTCTGTTAAAATGCTCTTTGACCAAAACAAGCTCTTGTTTTTACTCCCACCCATTGTTTTTTCAACTGTACGAGTGGCCTTTGCATTATCCTGATGTTGTACCATCTCTAGAGTTATGCTATGCCAGGCTGCTTTGTGACTTGTAAAAATCAGCATTTGGCTCATCACCACAGTATAGGCTCCTTCTAGAAATAACTGCAAATGTATGTTCTTAACATCCGTATGGAGCGTAGGTGACACAGATTGCTGTCTTGTATCACCAGTGTGGTTGCATAACCTCTTCCTGAAATGCTTTTCTGGATTTCTGTCTCCATTGAAATTAAATCATCATCCTTAAATCATCATTAAATCCTTCACTTGCAGGATTTTTTTTTTTCCTGTCCCTACAAGCCTTTCCTGAAGTGCTGCATTCTAAAGTCTCTTTGTCAGGAATGCTGTAGTTGATCCTTGGCTGGATGGGAATCATCTTTGAAAGAAACTGCCTTAAATTACAGCAAACCTGTCTCAGCTTCAGACAGATTGATGTTACATCAAGGAAAATAGGTACTTAGTACATGGCTTGTCCGTGCACTGTGGTGCTTCCTTTCAGAATTTTTAAAAAATACTCTCCCATGTGACTCTCAGTTTAGAGCCTCTGGGGACATATATATGTATATTAAAAAAACCTTAAAGATGCGTTTTTGAAAGTTATACTAAATATTCTTGTGCTCTGTTCTGTTAAAAATGTACAGCAGTGTTGACATTCAAGGTCATATGAAGAAAAACAGAAAAAATAATTTTGCTTTGACTCTTTATGATAAAGGCTCATAATAAAAGCATGTAATCTGTGGTTTGATCCAAAGATCTTCAGTCATAGCCAGAGATTAAGAAATTTCTGCAGTAATAAATTTATGGGCATTTTTCACACTAGGTATTTTCTTTGAGTCTAGAAGAAGGTGGGGCTCAGGCAGGGCTGCAGTCTTCCCTGGAAAGAATTTGCATTATAAAAAGCTGGTCCATTTAGAACAATCATTGCATCTACTATGTCCCAGGCATTTCTTTATTTATCTGTCTTCTGATCGTAGCTTTGAGGACACTGTACAAATCAGACTGAGTTTCATGACATGCACTGATAAACCATTGTATTTTATGAATATTAGTAAAGTCTGTCTGAGATGTACTTGGAGTATTTGAATGCGATAATGTTACTGAGCTGTGCTAGTGACTAGACGTAAATGGTGCATTGATGTTATTACCACAGCTTTAAATTAATGTCCTTATTATTTCTGCTTGTAATGTGAGCTGTCAGGAAGAATTTGTTACATGGAATAGGATAGCTGTCAGGAAGAATTTGTGAAGCAGCAGAGTATATTGCACCAAAAAAGAATACATGGGGGAATTTGGAAATCTCCATTAAAATGCACATTGTGATTCACTGGATTTGTTGAATCATGATGTTGTAAGTTGTTGTAAGGAACTTTTCTGCCTTTGTTCATCACAAAGAGTTTTCTCCTTTTTTGAAAATATTTGCCCTGGTGTTATGATTATGACCGCTAGAGTATTTTGTATAGAGATTTACCAAACGGTGTGGATAACATAGTGTTAGATTTCTGTAGGCAAGCTTTTACTGAAAGCCTTGACACTTAACTGATTTCCTAAGTAATCTCTTTGATGTCAGCTGAAGGATTCTTTTAAGAAATAGTTGGCTATAAAAATTTGAATGGTGAGTTCTGTAAGGTAACTTGAATATTCTATATAATGTTTTAGGTAATTACTGTGTGAATAATTTTTTTACTGTGAAGAGAGCATTGAAAATGAACACCTATAGCAGTAACACTCTTGTGATTTGCATTGGAAATCAAAGTACTGTTACCGAAAATTCTTCAGCATATTATAAGAATTTCTCATTTTTTGCCAGTTTTGAGAAGAAACATTGGGTCACAAATACATGTATATTTATTTATCTGTATTACACTTACAGTAGCCACAGAATTTTGGAAATAGATGTTATGATCATGACATACTAATCATAGAATAAGAACTGTAGAGAGTTGACTGTTTAATCTTAATATCTCTAATCTTCTTGCTGATTAAAAAACTGTAGGAAAACAACCCCATTAGACATCCATTGATACAGAAGAAAGGAGGACTGTTTTGTGGCACTGTGGTTTCTTCCCCCTATAGTTGTTTTATGTGCTAAGTAAAGGGGGGGGGGG
>NW_010397142.1:18615-62129 GCF_000710305.1 Buceros rhinoceros silvestris
GGGGGGGGGTGAAGAAGAAACCGGTGAACAATTCTTTCTTGAATATTTTTTCTGAATATGGTGTTAAGGGTCTTTTTGCTCTCTGAAATCTTTTCAGAAAGACAGCAAATAAGTGCAGTTGCACCGCGTGCTCCCCATTTTGTTCGGTTGAGGTTTATAATTTATGCAAGCAAGGAAGTGAAAAGATGCTATTGGATCTTAACTACAGGCAGTGATTGAAACTCAGTTATTTTTGATCCATGCTTTCTCCACCCAGTAGCTGTTAAATCATCCACCACCATCCTCATAGCTGTGAATCTGTGACTTTGTGCTGTACCTGCTACCCAGTTTCTCTTAAATGTCTGTTGTCAGCTAGGAAGAGAAAACAAGCTTTCAATTCTGTGGATTCTGAGAAAGGAAAAATAAGAAAAACATTTGTCTTTTTTTTTAATTGCTCAAGATTATGCTCATCACAGGTAGAGAAGGGATGTAGGGGGTGGAAAAGCTTGGAAGAAAAGTAGCGACAGCTATCAAGAATTTTGTTTTCCTGGTTTGTAAATGATGCTGCTGTAATTCTATCTGCATTTTTTTTTTCCCTGCTCGTTCACCACTCAGCAGCTGGTAGGGAAGTAAGACTGCCTGGCAACCACCTGCAGAGCTGCAGAGATGAATTACATTTTCGGAAATAACACACTCCTGTATTCTCGCGCCAATCGAGGCAACACTAGCTCAAGCCACAGTTCTGTAGGCCCAAAGCACAAGCAGTGGGCAAAGAAAGGCTCAACAGATGAGTTACGGAATGAGCCTTCCCGCTGGCAGCAGATAGTTGCATTTTTCACTCGGAGACGTGGTTTCATTGACTGCATTTCTGTTGCTGCCAGCTCCACCCAGGTAATATGCCACTTGTTGAAATTATTGTGTCTGCATGATTTCTGGTTAGTTGCTAGTCAGAAATAGTAATTATTTGTACTTGCATGCCTTCGTATAATCTCTGGTTTATGAATGGGCTTTTCTGTCTGCTTTCATTTTCGTATTTTACAGAGCTCTGTATAATCCTTAGTATTAAAGCATGAAAATGGAAACACTAAATGAGGTCTGATTTTTAAGTTATTTTGCAAGTGACAAGCCTTCAAGAAGTTTAAATATGAGATATTTTAATGAAATAGTGAAATACTGAAAAATGAGCGTGCATTCTACTTCCTAGCTCTGGAGGAGAATAGCATAGTTAAAAATACCAATTCCAGAGCTCTAGTGTAAAGACTAAATACAATTCCTTAAGCAAGAAATATGTAAAGGATTAAATAATTTAAAGTCTTAACTGTATCTATCACAACAAATTCTAGTCTGTCTCAGTTTTCTGGGGTTGGTGGCTGCTAATAATCCATAAATAAGATGAAGGAATGCCTTCCTTCCATGCAGAATATACTTCTAATAGTGCAGTCTGTAAGAGAAACATGACATTTTTCAATTTCACTGTAAATCTGCTGTAAGTGATGTTGTTATTAATTATCACTGAATGTCAGGTAAAAGGAGGCCAGCCACATTTTAACTGTGTGGGTTTGGGGTGAGTTCCTCAGATTGATATTGAGAGAAGTTTAAAACTTACTGGCATTAGCAAATGAAGATCTCTTTGGATAATGTGACAAAGATCTGTGAAACAATGCCGACATAGCAGCATTATTTAAAAGCTTGATTACAGTTGTTTTGCTTACTGTCAAGCTAAATTCAGCTTTAGTCAAGATGTTATTTAACCTGAAGTACTACAATAACTTGTAAGGAAAGGTTAAATGTGTTACTCTCAGACACAGTAATATTAAGGTATTTTTTAACTTGGCAACTGTTTCAAAGGTGATAAACTGGCACTTCCTCTGAAGTCTGTTTATTGTTACCTGTTTTTTGCATGTGAGTTTAAACAATGAATAGGAGAACTTAGAGGGGGATTTCCACTTTTTTGTTGCAAATGTACACGAATATGGAAGGGGGAATCCTGGAGTTTCTGTAATGGGTCGTTATACAAGTCCAAATGATGCATTAGGTAAACATGACAGCTTTTAAGAATTATTATTTTTTAAAGTAAAAATATACAGTATTGAATAAATATTATGGTTGCATTTATTTGTTTAATGCTGAACAAGTAACGTTGGAATGAAACTTGTGGTTGGACTGACTAGTCAGGACTAGAAATTTGCTGATAAATAAAATACTGACGGCTAGCCTCAGCTTTGAGAGTGGGTTAGACCAGTCAAAGATCCTGATATCCCTTCAAACTGAAGCTGTGGTTCTGTGAATATCCCAGTGTTTGTTCTGGTTTTCTGCTATGAAAAAGATAGTTTACCTCTGTGAAAGCCTGCCAATTTTTTTTAATAAGCCTGACAATTCTTCTGTTAAAAAGAACTGCTTATATGTGTTCTTGGCCAGAAGGAGGGAAAAACCTGTAATATTCTGAAGTGGTTATAAAAAACCGTAATGAGCATATTCAGAAATAATGCTCTGAAAACATAAAAGCTTGTTGAAGCCTCTTGCTCTGAAAAGATGCTGTATTATCCTCGGGCCTTATCCACCCATTGCAGCTGTTCTTGCCTCAGGGAGGGAAAAAGGCATTTGGAGATTGCTCGTTGTGATGCAATTTTGTTTTTCAGTTCTCTTCAGTTTTTGCTCTGTGATGTAGTGTTCTGAAAAGTCTTGATGACTTTTATTTGTTCATTTAAAATATATCCCCGTCACTGAAATGTAATCACATTTGCAGAGTCCAAATAATTAGATGTGATGTACTTCTTGAACCTTGTCTGTTGAAATTCTCCTTGTGGTGATGGGCTTTAAATAGTCTTACTGTTGTGACATAATGATTTTTAACATATACTAAATCAAACTGATGGTTTTTAGAGCACTTGCCGCCACAGTCTGCTACACAGCACCCATTTTTAGGTGTCCCTTCATTTGCTTGGCTTTTTTGGATGATGAGAGATGGCATGAAATGATGATACTTGCTTAGTTCTCTCTCATACCAGTGAAACGCAAATAAATCCTGGAGACAGGGCTGTGTGCTCCTGGCCTTCTGTGGGGCCTGCAACAGGTCACCTTGTCCCCAGCAAGTTGGTAAGAGGACTTTGGTAAAGAAGGGACTTCGGATTTTGGGAGAGGGTGTTTGTCGAGTAGGGGGTCTTGCACCCTGAAGAAGCAAAGAAGAAGTTAGTGATGGGTACGGTAGCACTACTTTTACTGTCGTTATCGCAGCATTTATGCCCAAAAGCATGGAGGTATGCATAAATGCCTTGTGGCCTGGAGGACTGGTCAGGAGTGAAAGACTCCTGTAAAAAGCGCTAGCACTCTAAAGACTACCAGTCCATTTTCAAACATTAAAGGTGCCTTATTTACTAACATTGCTGCCTCTTAATGTGAATGGAAGATTCACATCACCGATCTCCCCTAGGAAAAAGCCAGCAGTGGAAACGGACAGTATGAACGGATACAAATGAAGATTGTGCAGTGGTCATTCTGACTTTGCTCGTTCCTGCACTAGCCAAGGTCTCCAGGGTGCTTTGCATGGAACTTGAAGTGGTTATAGGTTTTATAGACTTTGCATTACTTTAGTAACAAGGAGTTCAGTGATCAGGTGTGGCAGTCTGCCCGTAGAGCCACAGTGCCTCCCTCTGGGTTAATACCTGTTCCTTTTGCAGAGGTGAACTGCTGTAGAGGTAGCAGTGCTTTCCTGCCCTGCTAACCACAGCAGTCTCCTTTGAGTCCGGGGAAGCTGATTTAACGTGCTCAGGCATTTGAGGCCTTTATAATTTCTTCCTCCTTCCTTCTGCATTCCCTCTGATGAGGAGTTAGTTACTCAGAAGAATTAGGGAAATGGATTAGAAGCTGGATTTTCAACTTTTGTCAGCAAATTTACTAATTTCTTTAATGAAAGCCAAATCTATGGCATAAAATGGAAGATAAAACCAAACATAAAACAAATTGATGCTGTCACAAGAATGATTAGCTGAGCCATGAGCTTAGTAAATACGTGGTTATGCAAGTGAAAAGTACTGGGTAATTTGAAGTCCTGACAAGAGATAATGCATATTGCAGTGACAAAGATAACTGTATCCAGGGCAATTCTTTGCCCTGAAATCTTTGCAGTGCTCCAAGAAGCACCTAATTCTGACGCTGAATGTGTCACTATCATGTCTCCAGAATGCATTTTAACTCAGCAGTTTTTGGCCCATGTTTTGCTACAAATTCGGAAGTTGTAGTTTGTCTGAAACTCGCAGGGCATTAAACTGGTTCTAACAGCAATGCATTTAGGCTATTCTTAGCCGGTAGCATAGTAGAATATGCTTCCAGCATTTGATACTGAGAAACTGTTTAGCTCTTTGAATATGCTGTGCTAATTTATACTTCAATTTTTAGGACACATTTTAGGAGAGGGGGACAGAAAACCCCTCCGAACTCCACTTAGCCATTTCAAAAACAGCTTTAAATTTTGAGCTTATCAGCCACTTCTGTGAGTTGTGTAAGCCCAATCATTTCTTGTCTTTGTGTCTTTTCCTTTTAAGATCTTGATAAAAGTTTTACTGTATGTCATTACTCCTAGAGCATTACTTCCAAATTCATTGAAATATGAACATATTTCTAGCATGTATGAAATGCTGTATGTAATCGGACAACAGCGTAGAGACTTTGTAATGTATGTTTAAAAGATGATTAACAAGATATAGTTCTCTACCCTAACCCTGTTTTTATTGTACTTTTTACAATTCAAGAATTACATAAATTGATTTCTGACAGCAATGCTTACTATCCATCCTATAATTTTGTTATATTTAAGTATTTCTATATTTTTAGACATACAGGTCACAACACTGAGACACATTAGATAAGATAGTTCTGATGTAGTATGTGGAGCTTTAATTGAACCAGCAGAAGCTGAAAATAAAAAAAAGGGGGGGAAGGACACCTGTTAGAAGACATGGAAATAAACCTGGAACTTGCAGCAAGAAGATCCTGCAACTAATAAGTACATATGATTTGATAGCAGTTGAACTATTAAATATCTTAGCCATATCAGGATGTGTCACAGCGGATGATATGTTTTATGAACAATATTAAACAAGGTGGTGTGGATGTGTGACTGTTTTAGCATCCCCTCAAGTTTACAGGTGAGACTGGGACTTCAAACCAGCCATTGCATAACGTGAAGCTCTTTATTCACAGGATTTGTTTTATTCAGTACATTTTTGGTATTTAAAGAGGTGATCCAGTAGAGAAAAAAAGGAGTTACAGGAGTAACTGCAGGGAAGTTTATGTGAGTATGTAGAACTGTTGTCACGGTTAGGTTTTTAATGAAGACTTTTCGCTGAGTTTAAAATTTAGAGCATACATTGCCTGGAAAGTGTTTCTGCTAATATGATGAACAATGAGAACAGCTTTAAGTAGTGCTTGCTTTGGATGATTTTAACTATAAGACAGCACCTTCTGAAGTTTAAATAGGAGTTTTACTCTACTAAGTTTCCTTCTTATTCTTGATTTTTAGATATGTAATATCACACATTAGTAACAGTATGATTTATTTTGCAGATTTATTTCTGACACTTGCATTTTCCATAAGAGGTCATTATAGCAGAGATAATGGTATGAATTTATTCTGTAAGAGGAATGCCTTAATACGTGTTCTAATCAATAGAGCTAAGAAATAGGAAACTCTTGACAGCTTAAGCTCAAGCATTAAGGACGGGACTGTTTCTGGAACCTTTGGGTCGTTTTGTAAACACTTTTTGTGTACAGCGGAGATGGAAACTTCTCAAGGCTGTAAAGTTTGACATTTTAAAAAATTTCGCAATTCTAAAAGCATATTAAAATCCATAAATCTGAAGAGTGTGTATCATGAGTCATGTAATGTCATAAAGATTGTGTTAGCCTCATGCTGGTTCTCTGCTGTAGCCACTTGTCTCTCCTCTTATGAAGTGAATCTGTAGGCCAGTGGAGTAATGGGGCTGTGCTGCTTCCTTCCCAGAGCCACGCCTGTGACTACCGCTGGCACAAGCAGAGTGTGCCTTCAGTTAATCATTTGCAGTGTGGCTGTGATGTAAGAGCTGAACTGGTGCTGTGGCTACCTGCAGGCATTGCTTGCTGCCTGAGGGGTTTTTACATTCTACTTGCTTTTACTTGGTCTTTCACAGCTCTCGTTCTGTCTCACTCAGAGTTGATAACAGAATTTCTTCATGTTTCTATTCCACTGTATCAAGAAAATTACTTTTTCCAAAATGAGTCAGATATCTGGTAAGCAAAGGAGAAAGGGACACATAATGTTTTGCTTCTGGAGTGCTACTGCAGAGTCTTTCTGTCTACATAGTGCCCAAGACACTGAATCTTCGGGCAAGGCAGGCACTGGATCCCCTCTTAATCCATTGTCTACAACTCAGGTGGACTGGCTGTATGAAGCCAAGTGCATGGAAGCCTATGAAACAGGTAGGACTTACTAGGTCTGTTACATAACTTCACTAACTTATTTTATATTGTGATAGTTGTCCTCTCAGTTGAGGCTTGTATTGATTGACAAAGTGTTTTGAAAGTCAAATACAGGCCAGTCTGTCTTTCATCAGCTGTCAGCTTACTAGAGAGCTCTAGCATGGCTCCTGTGGTATGGCATTTCTCTGTTCCTGCCAAAGCTGCTGTATATGTTTCAGTTAATGCAATTATTAAGGAAATGACTGTCTGACAGAACTACTGAGTCTAAAGTGAACACCATCTTCTTCCTGTTCTTCTATTTTGGTCTACAACATCAAGAGCACTCTCAATTACGATTAAGGATGTGCAGGATGTTTAGTTTGAGAAAGCTAATGCAACAGAGATGTCTTAAATGTTTGTAGCAAACACGACTTTGTTTCTTAGAATGATCTGTATCCATGTTTGAGAGCTGATGTGATACCATGTGGTGTGCAACTTAAGAGACTTTTAGTTTATACCCAGCTCAGAGTCTTGGTAAACTTCGTGTCTATACCTTTTGAGAATTTTAGCAACTCGAGGAGAGAAGTTGTTCTTATGGAACAAGATAAATTGAAATCTTTATGTGCAGACTAGCTATGCAGTCTCTTTTGAGAAGAATTTGCTTCTCTTTTCTAGAACCTCTGTTGGGACCAGTGCTTTCCCCTGTACTCCAAAACGAAGGAGCTACTTGAATTTGTCTTCATGAACAACACTTACTAAAATTTTCAGTGAAACAGCTATGCTCTTAAGCTATATCTCTTTTTTTTTTCTTCTTCTGAGAAGCATTTTCTATGGTTCAGTTTTCTGTATCATATTTGAATAGTTTTATCTCTTCGATTTTTTTTCTAGTTTTTGGAGGTGGTCCTACCCTGTGTAAATTACTAAGTGTTAAGTAAGCTCCTGGTCTCTTACAGGTAATTTGTATTTCTCTATTTCTTCCTAATCCTCATCTGAGTTCATCATGTGATTTTTGTTGTCATGTAATACCTAGTGATTCCTCTTTCACACAGATTATTATACCATCTCTTAAGACCAGTTTTCTTATTTGTACTGATACGTTTTGAGACCTACATAGTGCTGTGTGTTGCGGTTGCTTACACCGTGACACCGAGTCACTCTCCCAAGTATTCCAGTGCATGGAAGCAAAAAATGCATTCTGGAGCTGCTGTAAAGTGCCAGGTATGTGTGTCTTTATAAACAATGTCTTTGCAAGGCATGAACACTTGTTGATTAAACTTAGCTGTTTGTCCTACGCACACAACTTTTGGCACCTCAAGGGCGTGGCAGTCTGAGGTGAAGAACGTGTCTTTCACTGCTCTCCCTGGAATTGAGTTCAAACTAATGTTTGATACGCTACTGTTTGAACTTCAAAGCACAAGCATATTGTGTACAGTTCATTTTTTGTGCTACTTTGGGAGATCCATAAAAGATGAAAATGTCAAGAAAGCATCCGCCTCTTCATGTGATGCATCTCACATGCAATTGAAGTGCCTCATCCTTGTTTATTAGTATATCCACATTGTTCACACTTTGCTTATCGTGTAATGGCTCTGTAACAGATGAGTCCCAGCGGATGCTTTCCTCACTTGAGGAAGGCTGTCTCAGTGCAGCTTTAATGCTGTTTCTAATGTGCCTTTCCAGAATTCATTCAGTTGAAGATTCCATAGTTCTGTATATGATTTCAGAAACACATAAAGGAAACACATGAAGGTTTCTAAAGTTAAAAGACAAGAGAATCCCTTCTGATCAGTTGGGACCATTCCTGCAACAAATGCTTTGCTAACTAAGCGCTGTAGTGAAATTCTAGGTGGTGTAAATCTAATAAGGCATTATAGTTGCAGTGCTGGTTTCAGGGATGTGGGTAACCACAACAGTATGAATTATATCGGTAGCCTTTAAGAGGGAGAATCACAGCTGATTTTTACCTTCTGGTAGGTAGAAGCTACCTGTTTCATGCTGATGTGGATATGAGAAACTGTTACACATTTTTCCTTGGGGACGTGGGTTGGGTGTGGCGCTTGATTCAGTGGACTGTTATCCTCTTTTCCTGCCCTTTTTTTAAGGTGCTCACGTGTGTCTTGACCACGTAGTGTTTTTATCCTCTAAAAAAACTGTCAGGGATCCCCAAACTTGTACCGTTTTGTAACTTGCTTTTTGAAAGGTTTAAAGGTCCCTTCCATATATCAGGTTTTTGTGCACTCACACATCTCAATATAAAACAAAACACTCTGAAGGACTGTAGTCAGTGCAGAGCAAGGAGTCCCTGCTGTGTCTCTTTTATAATTTTTAAAAGTCTTTGTCATCAACCAAAGCACTTCTGGACTTGTTTTCTGGTTCGGTGTTCCTCAGGGTGTCTCTGTGTTCACTGTTAATCCATGTGACTTTGGTTGCCAGTATTGAATTTCATCTTGCTGCCTGTAACCCACTTCCCTAATATACCAGGCATGCTCTACAGCTTGTTTTTGTTGCACATTTGCTGCTGTTCCTTTTTTTGTGTGTGTTTAGCCGCACAGTAGGATGTAGTTGAGCTGACATCTTCTCCAGGAAGATAACAGACATTTATGACTCATTTAGTCTCTCTTGTAAGCTGATCTTGGCATTTATGAATTTTCAGTGCTTTGCTCCATTAAACTGTTTCCAGTGCATATTCTAGTCCCTTGCAACAGTCCCTTTTGTGAAAGTATACATCTAAGCAATGATTTAAATAAAAACAGATCACCATATCCGTATTTTTCAGAGAAAAGGCAGCAGGGTCAGGACACAGTAGTTTATTTTAAATTTTACCAGGACACTGGTAAAATAAAATGCTTGGGTTTTTTTTTATGTCCTTGTAGCAAGTTTGAGCATTCTTTTTTAAGTTACTATTGGTTTTTAAAGTGGTGGAAGTTAGTATTGTTAATTGGATACTAGTATCTACATAGTTGTGTCAGTCTCCTAATAGGAATTCAAATACTTTATGGGACATGGGTGTAGGTTTTCTCTTTGACCATGGAATCTTCAGTTTCCTCCTACTGCTTTGTGTGGTATTTACTGGAAACTGTTGTACTGTGTGAATGTTTTGGACGAGTCTCCTGGTCTCTCCTCCATTATTGTCTCTTATCAGGACTGCCTCAGTGTATATTTGCTGATTTAAAATTGTTTCTCTAAGACTGAGGCCTGTAGAACTTAGCTGAGCCACCTGTATTATGTGCCTCCAGATAGTGTTTAGTTTTCATAACAGAGCATGGAGTGGAGTGAAGAATACCTGTGCTTCTCGTGTACAGTTCTGCTTCAAGGCCAGTTTAGTTTAGTAGGTAAAGTGTAGTTGTTTTTCTTGGATAACTACCTGTGTCTGGCTACACAGTGCGGTGTAGCAGGTGAGAAGGCAGTCAGCTTTCCCTTTGGAGGAGGAGACAGAGGGAACTCTGGATTCTGCTGTGTGTAGCGTGGACAGTCTCTAGTCTGAAATGCTGGCCTGAAAAGGGATCCTGATAAATGGAGAGTGTTCAGAGAAGGAATTGTAGTTGTAGATTGTGTTCAGGAACACATGCTTTAAAGTGAGAATCTTAAAACCTCTGTTTAGCTCATCCAGAGGAAAGTCAATCATAGGTCATAGTCTATAAATATATAGGGATAGATTTCGGAAACTGGAAAGCTTGTTTATTTAGTAGAAAAAGGCATCTGTATTCCAAGTCAGAACTGAAGCTAGACAAATTTAGACAGAAACCTTAATTCTAAAGAAGGATATTAATATGATAAGCATTTTTAAAGCTTAGCGGGACATGATGTACGTGCCAAATCAGAGTAATAAATTACCATTTGCTGTGTAAAAAGCATAATGGCGAAGTTTGTACTTGAAAACGTGAAAATACATCGCAGACTCTCTGATTTAGCATCTAATATAAAGACTTGAAACTGCTATCTGGAAGCTCTAAACTGCTGAAAAGCAGTTTGGGTTTTTTTTAAAAAAACTTTATACATCCCTTTACTTCTGCTTTTATTTTAACTCTGTAATTTTTGTTACTCTTTTTAAAAGATGAACGCTATGAGGGATAATTCTGCGTACAGCTTTTTAGAATTTGAGCACATTGAGCCTCATTACAGAGCATCACTTCAGGAGTTAGATGCTAAATCAAGTGGTATGGAAATTAATTATGAAATAATGCTGATCAAGATGGTGATAGTGCAGACCTAAGACTATATTCCCAGATAAGTGTGGAGTGCCAAAGTAGATGCCTGTCTCTGAACAAAAATCCAGCCAGGGCTGTCCCACCTTTGAGCTCAGAGTAGTTTGTATGACTCATTTTACTGTATTAAAAGTGATAAGATTCAGGTGACAGTTGAAGAGAATTTAAATTAATGTTTTAAGAGGCACAGGTGATTAACAAGATGACATTTACTCAAGATGTTTTAATGAACTTGTGTTTATTATGGCTGAACTGACCATAATGTTGTGTGTGACCTGTTTGTTCAAACTGTCTGGGTATTCCTAGGATAAAAAAATTTTAAAAAAGGGGCAAATATGATGCCCTTTTTAAGAGGAGCTATGCTCTACTCTGTGAGACTACAGCTGAGCAGGTCTGATTTCCTTATTGTACAAACTTTGAGAAATATCTTCATTATTAAAAATGTGTTAACGGGTAGATAGATAAACACATTTTAAAGAGCTGTCAACTTGTCTTTGCGAAGGGAAAATGCGAGAAAGGGGAAGGATGTTTTGTAGATTCTTCAGTTGATTAAAACAGCCCCCTTCAACTGGGACAGGATTCCCAGGAGGTTGTATTTGTGGATGATTGGGGCAGGGAAGAAGCTGAGGCAGAGGCACATGATTGTTTTTTAAATTTTAAAAAATATTTTAATTATTTTTATTTTGGGGTTAACTAAACTAGCTGCAGAGAATAGCATATAAAAATCAATGGGCACGACAATAGCTGGTGATGTTCATTGTACAGTAGTGAATGAGGATCAGAGTTAGGAGGAGAATCCTGCAGGTGTGCCTGTTGTGATAGGCTACAAATGAAGAATTTCTGTTCCTGAAAGAGACTTTGGAGTTGTCGCTAATAGCTCTCTCAAAACATCACCATAGTACCCTGCAATAGTGAAAAGGGTAAATGACATGTCAGGTATTACTAAAGAAGTAGAGGAGGATAACACAGAACGTGACACTGAGTATTTCTTGTGTATCTGTATTTTGAATTTTTTGTGGGGTTTGGTTTGCCTTGTCTTAGTTTTCTGTCACAGCTGTCCTGTAAAACTTCTGCTAAAATTATGTAAGTCACTGATACAGAATGTTGTGAAGTTCCAAACGGAGTGTGATTTCAAAATGGAGTTGAATGGATTTGCAAAGAGCAGGTAGCTGTTGCAGATGGCGGTTCAGGAAGACCTTGACTGTCAGATTCCGAGATGTTTTTCTGGGAAAATTAGGGGCATATGTCTAACTCGTCCTTGCCCATCTATCAAGTTTTGCTGTGTTAGTAAGATTCTTGACTATTTGTTCCTTCACTCTCATCCAGTATGACAGTTGTTACTGTTTGCATGGAGTGTGGTGTTTTTTGTTTTTTTTTTTTTTTTTTTTAAACGAGGGACATGAACTCTCAGGATAGTTTGTCTGTAATGCGTTGTATTATTTGATGTTTCTGAATAAACCGTACTAGGAAAAAACCTGGATAAATCTCTAGAGGATGTTTGAAGCTCAGTGATAATGTGAGTTAAACGCAGGCAATAAATTCTCAGTTTCTGGTGTGTCACTCAGCAATCATGATCATCTAACCTAGAAATCTCCAAGTCTCCGAAGAAAATTCCATCCGTTAGATTCATCCCCTGAGTGATACGTCAGTCATGAAATTATTAGAGTGGCAGAAGTTAATCTTGTCATGTATCTGGAAAGGACTACTGGTCAGATTAATAGTTCCAGAGAATGTGATTAAAGAAACAAGTACCAGGTGAATTCCCTACTGTTGTCCTTAGGCATGTCTAAATTAGAAATGTTCTTTTGTCTTCCTGTGTTGCCTTCTAAGTACAGTAGATAAATTGCTGTGCATCTTACAGAATCAAAGTATCTTGTCTTCTAATGTAACTGGGAAACGGCAGGAGTGCTGGCAGGCTGTTTTCTGTCAGGTGTTAATTTTTATACCACACACATTATTACTTTGACCTGATTTCTTGTAACGTAGGACTTGGAAAATTTATTTGACAGCTGCTGATTTGGGTTTGAGCCTCAGTAACCAGTGTAAAAGACACACTTTGGTTTTCTGGTTCTTAAAAGTCAAAGCAATTTAATAATTATTGATGACATTACCAGTTAATAATTTGTTTGTACATATCTATTACTTCACTTTTTTCATAGTTTTCAGTGTTAATTTTATTTGTTTCACCCCATTTCTTTACATGCTCGTTTTTACCTGTGTTGCACTGCTCAAGTTCTATCAATTTTTGTCCTTCAACTTCAGCAGCTGTAATCAGATGAAGTAGAATGTACTGTAAAATAAATTTTTCTGTTTATATTTTTGCTTGCTGGAAAAGAAAAACTGCAAAAGAAAAATACTGGGATGTCTGTCAAGCTGGTGCCCTGCTTCTAGCAGCAGCCAGAGCTGAGAATTAGGGATGGATATAAACCCAGAACAAATAAGTATGATGCTTTCTCTGAGGGCTTTTAGAGCTTTTTGCCTGTCCCACTGTAGGGATTTCAAGAGCAGGAGATGACTTGTGTGTTTAACAGCCAGCCTTCTTGTAGTGGTAAGGATTCAACAGTGGAAGAACAGCTTCTGCTTGTTTGTAGCGTAATGAGGGGAGGAGAGTCGGGGCTATGGGGCTTGTTCTTGGGTGTTCTGTTCCAAGATTTTTAAAGAAAAACAGTGGTTGGGAACAGAATTCAGGTTGGCTTTAAGGAAATACCCTTACTTTGGACTGAACAGTCAGATGTGTCTTTTCTGTTCTGATGTGGGCCTTATTTGGCTTTAATTCATTTCTTCATAAAGGCCGTAGAGCTTAGGTCAGGGCTGTTGGAGCAGTCCGAGCAAGGAGCAGCTTGGGCACTGGCCTAAGGAGTGGAAGCTATTGAACCTCACATGTCAAAGCCAGCTTGAAACCCAGAACTTCACCCATGGCCTGACTACTGTTGTGAAAGTGTGGCTGAAAGTACATTTAGTTCGTCTCATTCCGAAGGCATAAGAGTGAAGGAAGTGTTTTTTGAGTAATTGTGGTAGGAAGGTAAATAAATGCAAGCCGTGACCTCACTACTTTTTTCCTTTAAACTGTTTAGTATCCGAAGATTTTATTGATGTCTATCAGCTTCTCAATGTACAAGGCAGTGAATCATTAGAAAAACTGTGGTGGGTAGTGTTGGAATTAGAGATTATGTAAAATGAAACTGCAAAATTTCCTTTAAACACTTTTTAACCTTGAGAGTCTGATGAATCCTGCGTGCTTTTCCTGAAATATAAATTTGGAAGTCAGAACCTTTGTCTTTCTAATTAATTTTTGTAATGAAGAATTTCAGATATTTGTATCCTAAAGATTTCAAATGTTTATAAATTTCAAACATTTCAAACAATTATAAATTAGGCATTTTAGTTACCTGAACTAAACGAAAATTGGCAAAAATGATTGTGTAAACTAGCATCCTGTCAAGATTAGACCAAAAATTAATGGAATTGAAGTCATAACTCCAGAAAAAATAAAATTTTCATGTACTTTAAGGTATTCTGGGAAACTACTTCGGATACCATTAGTCACTTTTTTCAGGCAAACATAAGTTAATATTTCTTTTGTCTAGAGTAAATGAGGCAAGGACGTGCCACACAAAACCTGGTGGATAGACATTTTGGTCAGTGTGATACCAACTCAGAATGCTGGCTTTATGTGATCCCGGGTCTTCCCTGGCAATGACACAGGATGCCAAGTCTTGCACGTTACATGACTTCTGCAGAGCTATTTCATTGTCCCTGCAGTGTCGTCTTCCCAGATGAGGTTTGCCACCTGGTCTCAGGGCTGAACCTCATCCTCTGGATCCTGGGTCTTTGTGCTGAACAGGTAAGTCCTCATGGAAACTGCAGGGAACTGTTTAAATGACTTTGCGCTCAGTTTGCATACAGAAGGGCTTAGCTCCATTTTAGTTCCATTTTTGTGACTTGGCTTAGTTCCAGTTCATGAGATGGACAGGCTGCTTTTGTATGGAACCCAGAGTGGCTCAAGTTTCCTGCTGTGCTGGGGAGGTTAAATGGATTCTGTGCTAGCCAGGCATGGGTGCGCCATAGCTGTGTTTCTCCAGCATTGATGGTACACTGATCAAATCTGCCTCGTGTTTCTGTGGTGCAGTTAACCTGACATCCAGATAAAATGCCTATGGATAATTAAGGATCAAAAGTCAGTTTATCTGTAAACCTTGTTTTTTAAAACACACTGGTTTTAGTCAGCACTGTAAACTTAACATGATACATAAACGTTTGTTTTTCCGCTGCAAGGTTGCGTAAGGCTGTGTTTTTTCCTAAGTTATACTGAAAAGTGCTACAATCTTCAGAAATTTTTATCAAACAGCATTGTAAAAAAAAAAATCCAGTCTTAATTTATTTGTGGCGTAGAAGTTTGCTCGAGTAATGTTAGGCATTAAATCCGTTGAAACTTTTTAATAGTATTTTAATTTGCTGAAGACAGTCAATGTTTGACACTACATAAAAGATGCCTGTATTGCTGAAATGTTGCAGGGCTCCTCTGACTCGTCCTAGAGACTGGATGTGTTGTGTAATGGTACTTCAAGATTGTGTTGTAACTGCATGTTGTCATGGAAGCAAATCTGAGGAGATTCCAGTGTTTCCATGGTGCAAGAATGAATTAAATCAAATGAGGTACCTAGCTAGTAATGCTAGGTAATTGCATGTAAAAGGTTTCAGCCGTAGTGCTGAGCAATGAAAAGGCAAAGCACCCAGATAGTGGTGTAAAGCTATCGGAACTGTAGTGAAAGTAACAGCGTATGTTTGGGAAGAATTCAGTTGTGTACTGAAACACTAATGCTGCTTACGTGTACAAAGCCTTTTGTAAATGAAGTAAGGAGTGGCTTTAGTATAAAGCATTTTATCTGTAATTCAAGGCATTAATTTTCCAAAATGTTCTGACATATATGACCCAAAAAAGCTAATAGATTTTAATTAATGAGTTGTTATAGATGGCTTTTCTTGTGTGGTTTTCTGTTTACTGCTCTTTAATGTGAGGTAAATGTCTTTCTCCTCATGCTCAGTGTTGTAGGCAAACTTCTATATTTTTATAAAGAGGTTCTTGGACAGATTGCTCCCAGAGTAATACAATTGTCAGTAAAATAGTAAGTACTTGAAATGGAAAGCTCTAGTGTGAATTCACTGGCTAGGTTCAGGTCACTGCATTACTCCTTGTTTTTAAGACTATACCCTTAATTAGTTCGAGGGCAGTGGGTTGCTCTAGGTAAGTGAACCTGACTGTTTCTTCTCCTAAAGAAAAAAACAGATCCTGCTGTAGATGAGATTAGGTTCATCTCTATGACTTTCATATTTTATGTGTAATGTTTCTTACAGCTTTACTCAATTTAAAAGAAAACTTTGGAGAAGGGTAGTGGGATAGTTTTGAGAGTTAACTAAAGCATTTCTAGTACTGAGAGGCATTACTTTGAAATATCAGAACTAGATGAATATAAGGCACCTTTGCTGTTTGAATGAATTATGAAGAACAAAATGAGCATGCTCTCTAGGAGGGTGTAATTATTCCCTCAATAATTTAGGAATGATTGGAAATTATGTGTTAGAGTTTATAAGAAGTATCATATCTATTAAAGCATGTAAAGCGTATCCAACCTTTATTGTTGTATTTTGGTTTAATAGTGTGCTTGGGAGTGGACAGAGTCTGTCACACCTCAGTTTTCTACCACAGCACACCCTTTTTACTGTGAATTTCAAAAACTAAAACATTAACACCCTAGAGCTGCTGTTATTTTTCTGTGATTAAAATCTTAGAATACATTTTCTCTTTGCCCGGTCTCTCTTAGAATCTCAAAGCGTGCTTGGGCTTCTTTGTGGACTCTTCAGCACTGTGGAGCTTAAAGCTTGCTTTAAGTTGCAAATTAAATGCATTAAATTCATTCTCAATAGCACTTAGGAACCTAAATGAGGAGCCTTGTAATTCTGTTTTGAGTGCTTGAATTCTGTTTTAGAGTGCTGGGTTGCTGGGTGAATGCAGATGGCTAACCAGCATAGGATTCAGTGCTAGACATTGAGTATGTGAAGAGCAAAGGTCACAATTACCTTTGTTGAAAGCAGTATGAACTTTGTGTACATTTTGAGTATTATGGGTTTGGAATATGACTGAGATTTTATCACTTAAGCAGTCCTGAGAGATTTGGCAGGGTGAATTCATTTGAGCTAAGTAAATCTTTCTGCATACCAGTTGTAAGAAGTGGGCAGTGGTGGTCTTCTTTGTATGAAATATTGTTTGTGACTTAAGCCTGTAAGAATCCATTTTGTAAATCCTGACAGAGAGGAGAGAGGCTCATACTGCTGTTCTTTTGAAACTATTTTTTGAAATTGCATGAGACTCTTAGCACCTGAAAGTTTCACACCCATCAATCAGCTGCTGGATACCCTGTCGGAGCACTGGTGGTAGTTTTGTAGTTCCGGGTTGCCCATTTCTGCTTTGTGGATGACCATTTATCTCACACACAGAACTACTTTTGCTACAGGATAAAACTTCATCTCACAAACTGCTGGACAGTCTGTCTTGTCCTATAGTATTGCTTATGGTTATAGCATTCCTTTTTTTTTTTTTTTGGTAAATTTTCTGCAGTAAAAATTGCTTACTAGGCCTCAGCAAGTACGTCTTTCTGTCACTGCCTTTGCTGCTTTACTTCTGCCTGGGTAATCATGGTGCAAATTGTTGCTCACTGCATTGTTTTTGTAGATGAAGACTGCAGTAAAATTGACAGTAAATAAATTTGTCTTTAAATTAATTCAGGTCATCATCACCATCTGGATTTTACTGATACTTTGCTCCAGTGTTTTCCCTCTTCAAAGCTATTTATGTTTAAAGTTCAGAGTTTTAAGTTCATTTGAGTTCATTGTAAAATGCTGTGGGGTTTGAGGAGGAAACTAGGTTAGGGAATCAATTTGTCGACTGAGTTAAAAAAAATGAAACCCAAACAACCAGATATGTCTAAACTGCAGGGGCTATCTAGTGTGCTAGCTGTGTGTCTTTAAAACAGAGCACTCACACAGATACGAATTTCAAGAGCATAGTTTACTCTGAAAAAAATGAACTAATGTGAAGTTGCAGGTATTCAGACTAGTCCTTTTAATCTGCAAGGGCTGGATGGGTAAGCCTTTTCCTTTCTGGGATCCGGAAGAACTTTCCTATCTTGGTTACAGTGTTTACCTGAACTGATGTTACAGCTCCAAGATGGCTTGCCTCTTTCTCAAAATGGCTTAAAAAACCATTACCTACTAACCTACCCATCTTCATGTGGACATGACCCTGACAGTCTTCTGACTCAGCTGCTTTTGTTTCTGTGCTTTCTGCCCAAACTCTCTTTGAAGAGACCTGGATAGCATTCAGCTGGAGATTTAGGTATTTTTATTATTCCTCCCTGGGAGACCATGGGAAACAGTCTTTACTCCATCATAGCGAGGAACATGGAGAGCCCTTGAAGGGGTAGGAGGGTCAGAAACCCAAATCTGAAGCCAAAAGTTTTTCTTCCTTTTATCACTGCAGAGTGATAGACAGGCATAATTCTTACCACCCATCGGTTGGGGCCATCAGAATAAGCGTATCATTTACCCTAGCCTGTCTCTCGAGGTTTTGTTTGTGGTAGACCAGTTTGCTGTGGAAAACCACTATAGAGTATGCTGACTTGGACAGGAGAACCTGAACAGCACCCCACCCCCATGGAGTGCACACGATGGAAGCATGTGCACACGATTTGTAAGCGTGAGTGGATAGAAAGGCAAAAAAGTGTATTTTAAATAATTTGATTTTTAGCCTCTGAGTGAAATAGATCTGGTGTTCACATCAAAACTGGAGAGTTACTGTACTGACACACTGAGTAAGGTGAACAAGAGAGCTTGAGTTACCTGGGTGGGAAGTGCATTTTAAAGCAAGTAATGATCCTCAATAAGAGAGAACCTTTCTCACATGAGATAAATAACAGACCTGTAGGAGAGGGAGAGTCTTAAGTTGTGCTTGTATTAATGATATTCTCTCTCTTTTTTTTTTTTTTTTTGTGATTCTGCTTTCCTCCCTCTGTATGTGGCATGTTTTACCCTCTGGCTTGTCAGCAGTGGCAGTGCTCATGCCTGGGTAGAACTGGGTCTTGTGTCTTTGTGGTTCTCCAAATTCAGATAGTATTAGCATGTCTGATTGTGTTTATCTGCTGTTTTAATATATAAACATTGTTCAGAATTTCAAGTCAATACTTAGAAGATTGCTTATGTTCAGATAGTTCTGCACTTCTAGCTCTTGAGAAACTTGCTAATTTTTCATTTGATTTCTCTGAACCTTTGGCGTTAGGGAAATACTTGTGGTATTTTTTTTTTTCCAAATGCCCTTAATGTGTCATTTTGTTTAAAGTTCAGAAGAAATATACTCAGGAAAAATATGCATGTGTTTAATTTATTGTTTAACAACTCAAGTCATTGATACTGTTGTGGTACTTGGGACCTGCCAGGCCACAGGATGGCACTGACTTAGGGAGGAATATGCAGAAACAGTGCCTCAGTGTGAGTACAGTGTGCTCAGATTTGGGTGCTCTAGGCATACAGCTCACGTTGGTTATGAATGAGAAGGGATGGCAGTTGTGCTTTATTCTTACCACTGTTGGACCCCACCAAACAGCCTGTAAGTTCCTGAAGGCATTGACTTTGTCAATCTTGAGGAAGATGAATGCAAAGTTCTTAAAGTAGTAGGTTTCAACAGTGAAATGTTCTGTGGCATTCTAGCATGTTGTTCAGAGAAAAGATAGAAAACTACACTGCCAGACTCTAGCCAACTCTAGAAAGAAAATATGCCTTTTATGTTCAGCTTTGTCACTGAGTATTGAATCACAATTGATTGTTTCTCCCACTTTCAAAGTTTTGTTCACTACGGAAGGCATTTTGTTTCCCTCTTTCAAGAAGAGGTAATTAATACAGACTTTTTCTCATCAGTTAATTTCTATTAATAGAAGTTGCTGATTTTGTGGAGTGTGCTTGAAGGCAATGGAAGGGGAGAAGTAAAAAATTATCTCTGGAGGAATCTCCCTGCTGTTAGAATTGCTTTTTGAGGTAATGGAATTTGGTTATTGAGGCTTTAAAAAAGACCTTTGCAGTAGACATTGTTGGTCAAGTATTAGTAGTATTTTCCCTTTCTACAGGTATTGCTGTTATCCAAAATATTATAGTATTCTAGAAGAGTTACTGCTTGTAAAAGACTACTGGCTCCTTAACAGATTGCTGCAAAGAAGTGTGCAATGTGCAGTTGCTGTAGTAATTTAGAAGAATGAAATATTGATGACTCACTTTGTTAGCAACAAATTGTTTGGAGTTGGTACGTGATAAGAAAGCACAACCTGATCCTGAACCCCCTCTGGTTATGAAAAATCTTGGTGCTTGATACTAATGTTGAGTAGTTCATCCTAGTAATTCATACGGTCTGCAGGGAACACTCATGGATTCAGGATGCTTTCTGCAGTCAAAAGATGATCTGCCAAACCTGTGCAGCTTTAGTTACGTAACTGCTTTTTTTACTTTGAGTTATCCATATGTCCTACTGCTTCACCAGAGATCATCTTTTTTTTTCCCTTTTTTCCTTTTCTTTCCTTTTCTTTCCTTTATTATTTTTTCTTTTTTTTTCCTTACACTAGTGTGATTGCAAGGCAGGCTCTGCCTTACCTCGTGTGTGTGAATGTATTTGGGCAGAATCAGTCTCCTGACTGTCAATTATCATTGAAACAGGAATAATCAGATATTTTTTCTTTTTCTCCCTGTGGTTTTTTTTTGCTGTTACCTGTTTTCATTTTGTTTACACCATGATTGTTCTAGATAAGCCTTACTATGCTTTGATTATATATTCCTTTCTTCTTTTTCCTTTTTTTTTTTTCTTTTTACCAGCGTGCTGTTTTCTGTTTCCATACTTGTCTAACACTCAGTTTCAGTGTGACCTTGGCTTTTTCACTGAAGGTTGCCCTGGCACACTGTGCAGCCCTGGATGAGTGAGGTATTCTGCCTGTACCTCCTGTTCCTTGGCTGCATTTTGGTGCTTGTACTGTTGCTCTTGGAACTGCAAGTGCCTTTAAGTTTTTGTTTTGTTTTAATTTTTGATATCTTATTGGTATCATCTCAGGGACCAAAAGCATAAGGACTTCCAGAAAAAACCTTGTGCTGTCACCAGTTATCTGCTACATCACATTCATTCCTTTGTCACTGAAGTCAGTATGTCTGAACACACATTGGAGAGATGTGAATTCATTCCTTTGTCTTTTCTTTAGTCTTGTGTCTTCCCCGTTATTATTTGGAGGCAAATTTAGAAAGCCCCTTGTCCTCACTTTCTCACTTAACCCACTTCAAAGCTGATTTTCTTTTTAATCAAGAGGCTACTGGGTCTATATGTTTTCAACAAAGTTGATGCCTCCAGTGAGAAGATGTTCCTTATGAATCTGAACATCACCCATTTGGAGATTTATGTACACAAGAAAATAGCCTTATACCCAAATGCCCTTGCTGCTTCCTTTCTACATTTTAGTAATGAGAGGACGTCATGCTGGAAATTACTCTAGAAAACAGAGTACTGATATGCAATTAGAAGTAGAACGGGTAGTGTGAATGCAGCCTGCTAAACCTCAAGCAATCTTGATAATATCTGTGGGGAAAAAAAGATGTTTCCTTGTGATCTACAAAGGCAGCGGTTTGACATACTGGTGCCAAAGAGAATACTGATACTGAGGCTGTGACACGAGACAGCCTCCCTCCAAATAATCCCTACAGGCTGGGCAACATGCCTCAGTGCTGCTCAGTAATAATGCACCTGTGGAGATACCTCAAAGGAGAAAAAGTTAGGTGTGGTGTGCTGATTTTGAATTGTTTATCTATGTGCGCATTTGCAACATGCTTATCTTCTCTGCCTTTGCCCTTCAATTACAAAATGTAGAGATTCCTGTCTAGAACTGAACAGCCTTGGGTGTATCTGCTCCATCTGTTAGTGGGACACAGTCCTCCAGCTCCCTGGTACTTCAAAGGCAGAAGACTTACCTACCATATATGTGCACAAGTCTGAATGTCTGTATGACCCACACATTTCCAGCTTCCTGCCCCTGGCCAGAAACCTTTCTGTCTCTGCATTTATGAGTATTGCATTACTGATGCAATGTTATGCAGCTCTTGATTACATCCATTCTGGGTAGAAGATGAGACATGGCAGTTCTTGGTGATTAGAGGAGCATCTGTCAGTTCCTACTTATCTCTTAATAGCCATGCTATAAATAACTGGAAATGTTCATAGGTAGGTCTGTATTCCTAGTTTTTTATTCTGTGTGTAAGAATTATGCTGACTTGTGTTATTTAAATATTCAGGTTTGCTGTAGAGAGATGTACAGTGAGGGAGAATAACCATGTTTTAATGCTGTGAACTGGTGAAATCTCTCCGCGTTACTCCAATACAGTGGACCTCATCAAGCCTTGTTTCCTATGGACTGGAGTCCCTCATTCTTATCATACCCAGCACTCAGATTCAACGATATTCCTAGATGAGACCCATGGGGTGAGAAGGCAGATGGTGTGTGCTGTGGTGGGCCCAGAACTGTGCAAATGCTGGATGTGTGTCTGCTGTCGAGAAAGTGGATGACCTCTGACTTGAGCCTATGCCTTCCTTCTATAAGGCTAGAAATATAGGTGTCTGTGCTGAGCTGACAATTTTCATGTAGAAGCCAGGAAATTAACTTTTGATCCTTCCCTCTTTTTAGAAGATAAAATTAAATATTCAACAGCATGATGAAATCAAGCTAGCTCTTCACTGTGTGCTTTTTTTGGGAGAGTGGGAGTAGGAGTAGTTTTGGAGCTTTTTTGTTTTGAAAATTGGGGTAAAATACAGAGATCGTGCATCCTTGGTATTAAAAATTTAAATAATAAAATAATTAAGAACTCAAGTTCATTTAAATATCTTAATTCTTCTATCTTTTAATTTAAACAATGTGCACCTTAAAACTGGTGTCACAGTGCTGCTGTATTTCATGGAAGTGCAAAGTAGTTATAGTTATGGTCTGAACAAATTTGGTTTTCTTTGGAATTTTAATATTGGACTCTTGTCCAATTCATCATAAGCTTCTTTAAATTAATTAGTTTTTAGCCTCCATAAAGTGTTCAGAAAAGTAGAGGAATTGGTATTTTTCAAATTTTCTAGATATAAACCTTGGAGAAGTTTTGAGATGGTAAAATAAGTTTAGGGATATCGGGAGCTTACGGGAAACAGAAAATATCTGTAGCCTTTCATAGCTTCTTTTCAATAAATAAAGCCATATGACTTTTGCCATCTGTTCAGTAATTTGTGCATGACATTGATTATTTATGCCCAGCAAATTGACTGTCGTGTGGTGGTTCAATGGTGCTCTTTAAATAGGCTGACAGAGTACATGACATGCAGTATTCATTACACCAGCATTTCGTGTTTCTCCCTATTACCATGATCTAGAGAACAATCATTTTTGATTTTCTCAGGAAGCAATACTTTGGTTTATTTTCCCTCAGTTTTTTTTTTTTTTTTTAATTCAAGAAGGACTATTTGTGTTGCTAGTTTCATGACTACTCGCTGTCAAAACTACAAGTACTGTGGGGCTACAAATGACGATGAGATGGGAACAATCAAGCTTACTGATTTAACAAGGAGCCCGAGAATGGAAATACATCCAAATCTTCACACACAGCCAAAGCAGCCCTTCCAGCATCAGCAGTGGGCACTGAGCACCCGTTCATCTTTTAGTTCATCCACGCTGCCGGTGTCTTCCAGAGGAAAATTTGTAAACTTACGCGATAGTGTAAAAAAGAGTCCTACAAAAAGCACAGCAAAAGTAAAAGCTGCTAGTGGCTGGGTGTCTGATGGCTCGTGTTCTAATGGTTCTCTAGAAAAGGTATGTATTGCCCTAGGCAGGTACAGATGTGCAGTTTTCGTGGAAATTGTAAAAGTGTGTCACCCTTTTTCCTTTCTGTAATGTTATCCCTGCTATATCTAGGGACTTTGTTACTTATTTTTTCCCACATTTTATCGCTAGAAATCAAGTAGCAATAATTGAAATTGGTCTGGCAAAGAAATACCTCTTCTCAATGTTTTCCCGTTAGGATTGTTGCATTGTGTAGTGTGGAGTTTTTACAGTAATTTCTTGAAAGTGAGCAAAGTCTGGTTTGCTTGATTTTGCTTGATTTTTTTTGTTCTCCAAAATATATCTGTTAGCTCTTCACAAAGAGCAGTGTTATGGAATTAGGTGGTGTGGTTGATCTGCTATGGTGCTTTGATTAATCTCAGGTTACTCGGTATTTCTTCGGGAGGCATTACTGTGTATTGGTTAAAGCTGAGGAAATGGGTGTGTTCTTCCTTTTCACAGCAACTGGACTTGGTGTTAGATTTGGAGGCACTCATTTTAATTACCACTTCAAGGCGTTATTATCTTAGCTTCTTTAAACATACTACTTAGATGGTTTTTAAGCAAATATTAAAGTCCAACCTTAAATTTTAAAAAAATAAGTAATTTATCACTGTTGTAACAGAAAGGCTTTTTGCTGTAGGTGTTAGCACATTAGGCTGACAGTCTTGGTTAAAGTGAGTTATTGTTCAAGCCGTGCATTCCTGTCTATAACAGTGTATCATAATTGTGTGCTATAGTTCATAGAAATTCAAAACAAGATTTCTGACTGGCCCACTGCTTTTTTGTAGTTTAGATTGGTTTATGTCCATTTAAACCAAATGCTTTAGTCAAACATCTTTATTTAAAGTTGAGGATAAGGTTATGTTTTTCATAATACTTTAGTGTTTTTTTGGAGAATCCTTAAAATCACAAATGTTTTTTGACAGTTCCTGAGAGGTGGAGCATTGAAAGCAGTACTCTGGGCTATTGGAGCTCATTCAGCTGCTCGCTCAGAAACCTATACCCTATAATCATTTCCAGACTGATTATGTGCCATACTAAAACCCGGCATTTTTCTGTTATAAGGAAGACGGAAGACCTGTTATCCAGATCTTCTTTCTCTGATGATTAATAATATTTTAATTTCTTGCATTGTCCTTTCTTGTGGTAGCCATAGTACCTGCATCAGTTTACTGTGTTTCATGAATGTTCTAGTGAAGAAAGTCTTAACTCTTCATTTGTGTTTGCATGTCCTTTGGAAGTTGTTGCCAGTGTTGTCACTCTCCTCAGCCATGTGGTACTGGAGGAGACAGAACGGGAACATTGCCAGGACACTTGGAGGATCAGAGAGCAGCTTCGAAGAGTCAGAGGATACTAAACCAGCAGCACAAAGGGAAAATACGATAGCAGTATTATAGCTTCTGGAACTAGCACCCGAAAGACTTACAGAGCTTTGAACAACATCAGTTTTAAATTACTAAGGATAAAAATTGCAACTGGTTGGAAGGGTTCTTAAAGCATTTGGGAATGAGAAGCCCAGAGGTGTGGGATTTAGGAATTAAGAATAGGGAAGAAGCAGGAAAATAAAGCTGCCATTTGGTGCAGAGAGGGGAGCAGATTGTTTGGCCCATAAGGAAATCAGCTGTGACTTGTCAGTTGTTGCGAAGTCCAAGGGCCAGGAAATGGTACGGTCAATGTCTAAGAATAAGTTCAGTTTGTTTTAACTTCTCTTGTTGCAGGAGTTGTAACTGTAAAGCTGGAATTTTTCTGACCTGCTAATGTTAGCTTTTCAGCCTTACTGTTGTGTTATGTTTTGGTACGTAGTAAGTGTGTATCTAAAATTTCGATTAACAGGATTTTTGTTGCGTACGTAAAAGGGAAGCTGCTTATTGTGGAACATGGCGGACTTGAAGGGATGGCTTGTTTTTGGATGTGTAGCGCTGAGTGATTACTCAAGCTATTTGATCTGAACTGTCCTCTAAAGGTTGCATCATTCTTCTAGTAGCTGGAGGTTTGTTGCAGTGGACATTTCCTGCATCCTTTGCAAAATACGTATTATCATTTTTCTAGACTGATTTTGATTCTCTCTCACCTTTTTTTAATACTTGAAAGGTTGTGCTGTTGTCCGCAGATGTAGGAATGTTTAAATGACATTAGTAATAATCACTCATCAAATATATCGTGTTCTTACACCTTTCACTAGCTGCAACATTTTTCACCAGCTGTTCATTTTGGATAGATTGAATTTGAGCTGAAAAAAACCTGCAGAAGTACATGTACGTTTAATAAGGGTTGTTGCTCTTGAGCTGTTTCAGATTTCTTTGTGTTTACTTTTACTCTTTAATTTGGTGGATGCTCTTAGTGTATGTTGTTTTGTGTTTTAAAATATCTCAAAAGTTTCAAAAAATGTTTAATACTGTGATGTTCTGGGTTCTTGGTTCATTTTCACATTTAGTAACTGTCACTATGCTTCATTATATTTAAAAATCACAAGAATGTCTTGGAACAACTAAGTTGCAAGAGCTTTGATGTGCTGTTCAGCTTGTAATTTTAACGGTCGTTGCCAGTAGTGTATGTTACTGACAGCTTGTTGACAACCAGTATGTTAACATCTCAAAATTGAGTCAATGTTTTCCTCAAAATACTATTTGTCATCTTGTTCCCTTGTAGCTTATGTGTCAGTAGCTTTCCTGGCTGTTATTTTAATGAAAAACCCTAAGACCAAAATTCTAATAGTCTGAGAGTGTTTGGTAAACCTGTATGAAGATCTTTGAGAGGTAGATTGAATCTGCTTTAGGATCTTCTGCTCATTTGACTAAAAGATTTTCTTTGACTTTTGCCTAGTTTAGAAACCTGAATGTATGTCTGGTTTTTACCTTTTATTAAAGAGGTATATTAACTTGGTTCAGTCCTACCAACCATAGCCACTCGTTCTCTGCTTTCGCATGCTGTTGTATATTGGTGAACGGTTTCTGTTGTGAAACCAGCCCACAAAAAGCCTGAGTCAGTCAACTGACCTGAACAGGTTTCTGTTGGACCCCAAAGCCTCGCTACTCTGTACCGCAAGGTGAGTATTATGGTATGAGCAAGCAATCTGGATAGGGCTTACTCATTTGGGTTCTTTGATGTCAGCACGTTGCTGGCGATGCACTGCCACATACATGGTTAAAGCTGTTTGTCTTCAGTTGTAGTTATAGTCTCCAAATCCATATGCTACTTGGAATTTTCTTTAAGCTGGTAAATTTGAATCCTGTTTGTTTTAAAATGTCTTGCTAGTTTTCATTATTTTTGACCTTTTGTTGGTGATTTTTAGCCCGCAGAAGCTGTTCCTTCCTCTTCTCCTATTGTCCCTGTGATCCCTGTCCCACCAGTCCCTGCTGAGACCACTGTCATCCCATCCACCGTACCACAGGTTCTTACTCTTTTTTGTTAAGTTTGTTCAACTTTTATTTAATCCATTTATTTCATTGCTTTGTTGAAATCCACGTTTTCGTACTCTTACATGCAGGTTTGAGTTGAACTGTGAAATAGCTGAATTAGTAATACATTTGATCTAATTTTTGCTCGTTTTATAGCAGCTTTTAGTTCATTTAAATTGTATTTTCATATGGAAGTATGTAAGTTGTGAAATAACCAAAGAAAACCCCGAATTTAGAGATACTTCACCTTTACGAAAGTGTTATTGCTTGATTTACTTACAGAAAATTGTTGCCTTGTCTCATAAACAAATAGTTACAATATAAGCCTCTCATCTGTTGCACTTACATGACATTTCTAATGTCCTCCAGCCATGTATTGGTACTAGTGTCCTTGGGGGCACTTAAAATACAAGAGGGGTTTTGTGTTTTGGTTGGTTGGCTTTGGGTTTTTTTACCTTCCGGACCTTCATCCTTTAGATCACATGATGTCAACCCACAAAACCACCCACCGTGTCAAGACAATTTTGCATGTAACTTGGAGTATGTGACTATAGCATGGCAAGCCATGGAATAGTTTAGGATAGGTAGTAGCTCTATTTTCACATAGGGAATAGCATTCTGCTTTTATTTTTTTTCTAACTTCATTGTAACTTTTAGTGCAAAAATCTCCACGATGAGTGAAGATTTTGGCCCCCTGAGAAGATGGGCTAGTTTTTGGAATGGTTTGGTGACAGATTGTCGTCAAGTTATCCATTGTATTACTGGGATCTTTCTAGTGTACATGTCAGCTTTTTTTTTCCTTGAGGTCTGCTTCCAAGCTATGTGGCTGAGCTTGTGGCAGGTGGGGATCTTTTTATAGTTTCCACTACACTGTTAAGTTTTACATGACTAATTAATTATCAAAAACTGTTACAGTTGGCTGTTTTACAGTGCAGTTTCTAATGGCTGTGTCTTCACACAAATCTGGTACCTGTACTTTTCCCAACAGTCAGACCAGGGATTTGTTTAGTTTCAGATGCTTTTCTCATAGAGGGATTCCACCCCTATCAGGATTTGAGGCAGACTGCCTAGTGCAACCAGTGGGCCTCTGTTGTCAGCCATAATGGATAAAGATAACTACGTCTGCAGTAGCATTTACTTTCAGGAATTGCCAGTAGGTTAAACTTAATTTAAAATAAGAGGATTAGTGCTATATTTACTTTTTTTTTTCGTTGACTGCCACTGCTGTGACAGTGTTACTGGCCGTTGATGATGCTGGATTACAAGCAGAAGGATAAAGAGTTTAGTGGTCTGTGCCTCTGTCTGAGTGCATATAAATGTCTGCAGTAGTTCGCTATGTAATTCTGCATCGTTAGTGATTCTAAGCAATTAGAAAGTACCATAGAAAGTTATAATCAACCTTGGATTTGGCAGATGTGTTTTTGAGCAATAAACACATCTCTCTATTCTGTTCACCACTTTACCCCTTAGACAAGCCCTTAGTCTGCCTGTAGACAAAGTTGTCAAACGGCTTTTAAATACTTGAACAAGCCCTGGCACAGAGGCTTGAAAGTGTTAGGTAATTTGGGGTCTCCTGCAAGACAGACTGAGATACCAGGTCTTCCTTCCAAAAATGTTTTGAGTTAGGTATTGCTCTGTGTCTTTGCAGTGTCCAGGCCTACTTTTGCATGCCTGGCACAAAGCTTTTCTTCTTCCTGCTTGGAAATGATGGTAAATTACTGCTTCTTGATGGAGATTCAGCCAAATGCAGAAGGAGCATTAGGAACAATCACTTAACTTACGGAAGGTGTTTTGTATCAGTTGCCTAGTTTGTGTCTCAAATGTACAGTTCACATAAACACCTACTAATAGCAATTCACTTTTAGCTCGTCCTCCTCTTATTTTTTTTAAGACATTAAAAGCCTCAACAAAAAATTAATGGGAAACCATGTTTCTTTGGTGCTGCTTTTGTTGAATTTACTTGGGTTTTACAGAATCCTAATAGTAAATTAAAAATAAATTCCAAAATTGAGTGAAATGTAAAGAATGTGACTGAACTTTCAAAATTAATCCTTGTTTTGTTTTCTATTTATCGATTAGAAATGTTTTCATAGTTGATACACAAATACAAATTTGTGTATGCAGGTCTCTTGTAGATCCAATGGAGATTAGATTCCTAATGCCTTACATTCAGTCAGGTGCTTTTTAGTACAATGTATTGTTTTGTTTTTCTTAAAATTGTGTTAACTGTAAAGCTCTTGCTAGGGATGGTGAGGCATAATTTAATTGATTGGTATTTTTTGTACAGGGTCTTACTTTTAAATTTAATCTGACTTTAATAGAACTTGGACTTGATTAAGAAGCAGAAATTAGAATGTAACTTAATGGCAGAAAATGGTTGTGAGGGATAGCATTGTTTTGACAGAGATTTTTATTGTGATGCTAGTAACTAGTACTTGATTTCTCTGAAGCCACATTGCCACATTGTGTGGCCTTGCTTCTACCGAGACAATTGCTGGGTGAGAGAGGTGTTCTGTGGGATCTTTACAGAGTTACCAGTGTCACCCTGATTCCTGTTTTTTCCTAGTCTACTCGGTTAACTTGCATAGATACCACCTGATTTTAGTGAATGACACAGACCTAATTTCTGACACCACAGCCTGATAGCAGATTGATGACTCCTGTCTAGTGACGGTAGATTATTCATCTCAGTCTTCTATAAGGAACTTCGGAGTCATCACTTCAGAGCTTTTGGGAGCTTTTAAAAATTATCAATTCTTCAGAAATATGTTGTTCTCATGGTCGTGAAACTACAGTGCAGAATATGGATAGGTGAGGAGGTTAATGGAATTGTCATGTTTTTGTAGGTCTTAAATTCATCTTTGAATTATTTTAATGCTGGGTGCTATTGCAGCCTGTTAAACTGTCCTTAAATTTATTTACACACACATACGTACACACAGGAGATAAAAAAAACCTACTGAAGAATGTCTTAATTTTAAAGATTACGGGTTTTAAAGAAAAAATCCTCAGCTTTGTTAAAGCAGTAAGGAGATTAACTTTGTTTTGCACCACTGATTTGGTAGGTACTGTTGAACTTCAATACATCAACAGTATTGGAGCCTGGAATATATCTGCATGGTTTTTAGAGCAGTTTTTCTGTTGTGTTTGTTGTTGTTCTTAGAGCAGGCTAGATGCTACCTAGTTTAAAGGCAGATAACTGATGCAAAATAGGAAGTCTGTTTATTTGGAAGTATTTGAGATAAATGCCACCAGTCCGTATGGATTTTCTTTCAGTTGAAACCCTGCTTTTTGCAGAAAAATTCTCAGTAACATCATAGAGTAAGAGTGTTATCTTACTCTACCAGTTCCTGGCTTGCAAGAATGCTACACTGATTTGTATTTCTGTAGCCATTATCTCTGACTGCTTATGGCTTGTCAGTCCATAAGTTTTCTGACGGAAGCACATGCTGCTGAAGAGTAAATGAATGTCTGCTGTGAATTTGCTTTCACAAGTCAGTTTGGTACATCTTTACTTCCACCAGTTTGCATTTCTGTAGGTTTCCCTTTTGCAGGTTGAAGGGGGGGACGGGGAAGTGTTCCTGGTAGGAAGAAAGCAAAATCAAATTCACCAAGGTTTGGGTTTAAAATATTGGCAGATAAAACAATTTCTGAATGTCATGCCACAGATACAAGGGTAACTGACATCATGTCCAATGACAGCATGCCTCAGTTTTTGTTTTGAAAAACAAGGTAATAAATGACAGCATGTGTCCATAAAATATGAGCTCAGAATTTTGGAAGAGTGTTTTGTAGCATGAAAGCCATGTTCAGAGCAGAAACAAGTGTTTCAACAGGTGAAGTTTTGAGATCAAGTTGTGGCTATTTTTTAACAGTACTTAGACAAAAACAGCAAATTAAATATGGGGTAATTATCATCAGTATTGCTTTCTCTTATTCTGTGTAATTTTTTAATTATTCTTTTGTTAAAGGCAAATCCCCCTCCAGTGCTGGTGAATACAGATTCCTTGGAGACGCCAACATACGTAAGCCTACGCTTGTTTTCAATTATAACTTTAGATGATGTTTTATGTATGTGCTTGTGTAGGTCTGTTGTTACTGTTTAATAAAATCTATTTTATCTCTCCGGTGCTTGATTTTGTCAGCTGTCCTGATGGTTATTTGAAGTCCTTACTTGTTTCTTAAAAAAAAAAAAAAGTCGTAGATTGCAGGTGAAAAGTCCTGTGTGAATACCAGTGTGTGACAGTGCAAAACACAGGTTTTTTTGAGGTTCCAGAGTTTCAGTCTTCAGAGAACAGTAAGTTTCTTCAGCGGGCAAGCAGATGCTTTAATATTTAATGTGCCATTTCCGTTGCGCTTCTCGTAAAAATGCTTCTTGATGCATTGGCTACACTTCAGTTTTTAGTACTCTAAATGTTCTTAAAAATGGCTTGGTTCTGTTGGAAACATTGACCTCTTAAGTGTAGTTATGTGGAGGCTAAAATTTGTGTTTGGCAGTGTGTGTTTTCTAGTAAGAATACCACTGGCAGAGAAGCTTTTGAGATGTGTAAGTTTGGCATAGGTTTCAAATTTGAGTTTTCCTCCTGTACCTCCCTCCTCCAGTTACTGATAGCCCACTTGCTTGTTGTTTGCCTGAATAGTGTTAATGCCTGTATTAATTGCTTCGCATTGTGCTTTTTCTAAGTACTGGTATTAGCAAGTAAAGAATAAATCCTGTCCTTGTCAAACACGTTCATAATTTAGCAACCTTGCTAGAAAGGAGCTGTACTAACTCCAGACAGAGGAAAGTGTGAATTAACAGTTTAAGCAGAAGACAAAAGATTAGTACAGTGAGATAATTAGCTCATAAATGAGTCTCAAGTGTAATAATGATGCTTCCGATTGAAAGATTATCACAGTAGTCTGCAGTGTGTGACCCTTTCATTGATGCGACACAGATGGAGTTTAGAAAAGCATGCGGAAGGTGAGATGTCTCCTCCACGCACAAACTAAACCAAGAAAAAAAGTGATAAATAATTATGTATTTACATTTCAGGAGGCCGTATCTGATAGAGGCACATGGAGGACAGTAGATAGTAGGAGGAGAAAGTAGCATGAACAGAACAAACTGGCACTCAAAATCACAAGCTATCAGAATTATCAGCTTGTAAATGTAAAGCAAACAAGCCCATAACTATTTGTAATCTAACCTACTCTGTAAGCATAGGAAGTTGAGTAAAGGAAGTCCTTCTAGGTTCCCAAGTAGCTAATGGTATTGTTGAGCAAGAAATAATGCAAAAATTATACTTGTGATATAACTGCATCATGAATCTACAAAACCTTATCTGTTAAAGCTTTTTCTGTTGAAAGAAGGAAAAAATAAAATTGCATCTAGAAACTCATCAGGGAATGTCTTCAAGAACACAGCTCGCATTATCTGAATTATAAAGCTGCTGGGGTAGTTACTCCCTCTTAGAACTCAAACTGGGTTGGAAAAAACCAGCAAGCATATATTTTCTTATTCTTTGTAAAAAAAAAAAAAAAAAAAAAAAAAAAAAAAAAAAAGGCCTAAGGAAGTACAAACAAAACTAAGTTGGTGGCACATGAAGAGATTAACTATACCAGAGGAGTTAACTTTGGTACAGCCAAAAGGCTGTAACCAAATTCTGCTGAACTCCTAATAGGTTCTCCATTTCCAAGAAGGTTGCTCTGGTGTAATTAAAGCATTTGCACAGAGCTTCCTTCATGCAGGGGAAGCTCCAGCAAGTAAAGCTTTACTTAGTGGATCTGAGATCACGTTAAAACTTGCAAAAGGTAGAATAGGACAGTGACTTTTATCATTCGATGCATCCTTGCTCCTATTTCTGCTAATGTTCAATTTGTTAGAAAAAATCAATTCAAAGATTGTTTTGTTTTTTTTTTAAAAAAAAGGGGAGGGCTACAGAATACAAATGATAGAGGTTCATGTTTTCTTCTGTTTAGGTGATATTTTACAATCAGATTATAGAATTTTGTGTATATGGAAATAAGAGACTGCTTAAATATATTGACTGTGTTTTGCCTAATGGTAATGGATAGGGAAATGATTAATTGTCCTTGTTATGTCTTCTTTTTTTTTTTAAAAAAAAGCCACATACTGATCAATCATCATAAACCATTTTCCAGGTTCTGTAACGCTGGATGTCTGGTTCAGTGAGCACATTCTTGTGGATAATAGCTCAAGGACTAAGCTAACACAAACTTACTGAACACAGTGGCTTCTTTTGTGTTGCTGTAGTAATAGATACAGTTCTGTGAGTTCAGAAGGTCAAGACCTCCTCCTCCTTAATGGAGAAATGTCATGCCCACAGTATCTTTACCACTGAACAAACTACTAAGGACATAATTTTTGAGGTACTGCACAAAGAAGATGCTGATGATCTGTTAAGTCTGGAGTGGAAATGGCTTCCTGTATATTAAAGGGAAATATAATTAGAGATTGAGGAAAAACTATAGTGAGGGGTAAATGAGCTTGATATTTGACAGCCTGTGGAAGCTGTGGTATCTTCAGCTTTTGGAGCTTTTAAATGTGTTAAATAAACATATGAGGAATAAAGTAGATGTGATCTTAACTTTGTTTGGAGTGAATTAAAGTCCTTTTCTGTAATTCTCTGTTAGAAAACTATGGAGATTCTTAAAATGCTTTCTTCTATACATACATTTTGTATCTTTATATAGCCTTGAATAGTATCAGATATAGAGCATCTTAAGAATAGAAAAGATGCTTTGTAAAATAATAGTGTAAATGTTATTTCTTTTCTTGTTAAATATTGCATCATAGAAAGTTTTAAAGAGGGAATTGCCGGTAGCATGTTATATATGCTGCTGTAGGTATCTGTTGAGGAAATAATTTGAGTACTTCTATAGTAAATGTGGTCAAGAATTTGATATTTAATTGGTTTTGCTTAATTTAGATAGTTGTTACTTCTGTTATTTGATTCTGTCCTGGTTCTGTAGGCAGCAAAGAATGTGAGATTCCTTTTTAACTTGAGGATGACAAGGCTTACTTCGGGTATCTGAGTTTTTCATCTAGCTTTGGAAAATACTCTTCTAAACTCTTCTGCTTTTAGTCCATCTAAACTCTTCTTACGTTTTTTAGTCCTGTTTTAATTTGTTGATCTTTAATACATATGTAACATGATAAATAGTACTATAAACAGTTGTTGCTTTAGAAGAGTCTTGCCCATTTCTAGTGAGAAATGGTATAAAGCATCAATCCTGGAGTTTCCTCTGCTTTACGAGGAACAATAGTTTAAAAATACTGCTCTGTTCTCCTACACAATTTCTTCCCTACCCCGTGACCCTTCCTTTTTCTTGGTTTCAAGTTGCTATATGGCCTGAGGAACATTTGAGGATCTCAATAGCATTATTTTTGCCTGGCAATCAGAAGCAGAGGGCCTCTGCTCTACAGTATCTTGTCTATAGTCTGCTCTCTGAGATCATAACTTTTAAACTCATACAAAAAGAGTGTCTGATTCATGCACAGAGTGGTGTGAAGATCACACATCCCCTCTGAGCTCAGTGGTCACTGTGAATCAGCTGAGATTTGATGAGTGTGAACCGTCAGCCAAGCAAACTGTGTCATGTAGGGTGTAAAATTCTAAGTCTCACTTTTCTTTCTTTGCAGGTCAATGGCACAGATGCAGATTATGAGTATGAAGAAATTACTCTTGAAAGGGTAACATGCTAAATGTCTTTCTGTACTCTTAAATAGAATTTATGATACTTCAGTATGAAAAGTTAACCTTTTGATGCTGCTAAATGGTAATCCAAAACAATCCTTATTGGGTCTTTCGTGTGTTTTCTTTAGTTAGATTATTTAGCCTAAACAAAATAAACCACAGCCAGTTGCTAGAGCAGGAATAGTTTTTATGGATATCCTTGACCATGAAGTGTAAAATGGGGAAAACACACACTGCATTTAATGTTGTTATCTAGGCTTGTAGAATGTAATAACACAATTTACATTTTTTGTTTCCTATATTGCCACTTAGGATAGGCTTTTGTTTATACTGTTAAGTTTTGTACTGAGATTCAGGCTTCCGGTTGAGATTACAAGGGATACCTTGTCATCTGCATTGCTTTTTTGGGTTCACAGTGCTGAGATCTATCTCAGTTCTCTTCTCATGAGCTGCACTGTTAACAAAAAGGAAGAAAGCAATGGTTATATTTAATACCTGCGCAGCTCTGGTGGTCACTGAGAGGGTCCTGTTAATAAGGAAAGGCAACCTTGGAAGAGAAAATGCCAGTCTGAATCTCTGCATCTGTGAGGATGTATTACATATGACACAAATTACTGGGGGGTTCTCTGGGGAAAAAAGAAAATTGTTGCTAGTAATTTAATGAGGAACTAATATTCATATGAATAATGTCAAGGATATAGCTCACTGGAGAGGGAAGTTTCTATCTATCTTTATCGAGCTCACTTCAGTGAGAAAGCTGTGGGGTTGGGACTGTATCTCATACCATTACACAATGATTTAAGTTCTCCTATGAAAATAAGTGTAATTACATCTTACATATGGTTATATGTAGTATACTGCTTGAAGTGTCTTTTAATATTTTTTATCAGTGAAAATTACATAGATTTGATTCTATATTGAATCAAAGAGATATACTAGAAAAGAAATGTGTAAATTATTTTTTCCCCCTCTACCTTTAGGGAAATTCAGGACTTGGCTTTAGCATTGCAGGTGGTACAGACAACCCACATATTGGGGATGATTCAAGTATTTTCATTACAAAAATTATAGCCGGGGGTGCAGCTGCACAGGATGGAAGATTACGGTATGATGACTTTCTGTGTTGGGTTGCTAAATGTTTATTATTATATTTTCAAATAGTGAGTAGAACACTTTCTGTTAGTAGTTTTATCATGCTACATTACATTTTAAGTAAGTTTTTCTTACAGTATTCTGTAAATAATGAAAAGTATTTGAGTGGGCCAATTTCTCCCCCTGCCCCCCACCAGTAAAATCTGAAGTTAAGTGAAATTCAGTGAACTTCATCTTTTCTATTCAGTGGCGTAAATTTATTATACTGTATGTTCTGCAGCTCTTAATCCAGTATACAGAGGAAGAGCTTAGACAGGATACATAGCTCTTGATTATCCATGTACAGATTTTCTGATCTGTACGACAGTTGAGCTTAATAAAAAACACTCTTATGCTTGGTATAATTCTGTGGTTTTTCTGTATAATTCTGTATAATTTTTCAAAGACACTGCACATGTTTGATATCAGTAATTTTTTCTTTAATGGAGTTTTCCTATATACCCCATTTTCTTATTTAATTGTGGACTGATAACCACTAACCTCCTAGTGAGGAAGTGTTGGCATATTACTAGGTGGTAGCAAGCGATATTCAGCATTTGCTTTGAAGAGGGCTTAGAAGTTAATAACAAATTGCATTAATAAATTATTTTTCTAATTCAGAACAGTCTTTAGGCATCCTGCTGTATCACTGTGTGAAAAAAACACATCCGATTGTAGGATGAGCTTTTTTCCCCTGTGTTGTCGAGAACACACCATACATTTACACCCAAAATTATAGGGCAAGTTATGTTTTTTAGTCCTGGTAAGCTTATTTCAAGGCTTCATGTTAGCTTATTGGCCATTGGCAGAATGCAGTGACAGGTGGGTCAGGCATTGTACTTAGTGTAATGAGAGCTCAGTAACATTAACATGTTACTACAGCAATATGTTAAATGGAGTGCAAGGCCAGCGCTGAATCAGCTTGTGAAAAGCAGGAGTGGAGGTCGACTTGTTCATGTCATGGCTTAAAACTGTTGTCTTCTCATTGCGTGCCTCCTAGTTTCTGAGTTTTCTTATTCCTTCTGATAGCCCTAAACAAAAGGTAGTTTGTGTGAAGATCTGTTCAAAATCCTGTTTAAATGAAACACATGTAAGATGGAGTCCTCTTTGACTTTGAACAAAATGTTCCTATTAAAAGTGTTCTGGTGGTCCTTGTTTTATTTTTAACCACTGATAATTCATTTTAGAGTGCTGTCTTGAATCAGTATAATTTTGAAGGAGAGTCTGTGTCTTAACATGTATTTGAGTGTATTGTAGATAAAATATTAGGCTTATAATGTGTCCACTTTGCTATAACGCAACAGCTGAACATGAATGTTGCTGTCCCTAGGGTTAACGATTGTATTCTACGAGTAAATGAGGTAGATGTCCGTGATGTGACACACAGCAAAGCAGTTGAAGCATTGAAAGAAGCAGGATCAATTGTACGATTGTATGTCAAAAGAAGAAAACCAGTCACAGAAAAAATAGTGGAAATCAAACTTGTAAAAGGCCCTAAAGGTACGTATGAAACATAAAGCTTCTATTTCACAGCAAGGATAGAATTGATGATAGATTTCTGCATTTATTTTTTGAAATAAAATAGTACCTTTTGTATGAAGTTCTAGGAAATGCAGAATAATGAACAAATAAGATAATGGTATCTCAAATGCTTTCGAATTTTCATCCACTTGTCTTGAAATTGTTCTTGTAGAATGGATATTTTTCTGTCAAATGATGAAAATGTTTCCGATAGTATTTAGTAATTTAAGTACATTACAAATGGGAGAAAAATATTTCATTGAATTACCTAGGAAGAGGTACTTCAGAGGTAATTTGAGAGATGAAAAAACATTTAGAGAAAGTATTCTTTTCTTTCTATATGGGTAAACATTGAATAGTTCTTTAGATATCAGTGGCGAAGCTAGAGCTCTGCGTGTACATCTTTTGCAAGGCATGAAGCAAATTATTTAGCTTTTAATTTTCAGAACTTCTGTAAACACTGTCTTTTTCTGAACTGTCTGGAAAATTATGGAGTTCACTTGGCACCCAGTATTGCTTCAGTCAGAGCTTAATATTCTTTTATATATAAGCACCTTTATGTGTGATACAAATAGCATGGTTATTTATACAATAGTTTGGATCAAATGAATGATAAAAGCTTTCTTGAGTAATGACTTTTATCTTCAAGCAGGTCTCGGTTTCAGTATTGCTGGTGGTGTAGGAAATCAGCATATACCTGGAGACAACAGCATCTACGTAACCAAAATCATTGAAGGCGGGGCAGCACATAAAGATGGCAAACTTCAGATTGGAGACAAACTTTTAGCTGTAAGAAAGAACTGCATTTTTTTTTTTGATGGTCGTTCACTCTTAGGCCCAGTAAACTTTGATAAACTTTGCGGTTAAGCTGCTTGCTGGTGGAGTGTTATTTCATAGAAATCAGTATAAAAATTGATATTGCCAAGAAATGAACAACAAAAATTAAATCTGCAGTGTTAAACGCTATCTCATCAGGAAACCTGAAATCTGTTCCTCAGCCTGATGTTTCATATAAAACCTTTATTAGTCAGCATGTCTATTTCTGATGACTGCTATTATTTTTTTTCTGGGATGGGAGTGATGGGATTATAAATCAGCAAACAATAGGATTGTTTCTCTTACCAGAATGACAACTAGAAAGGAACTTCATGTGCTGGTGTCTGGCCAGCCTGTAGTGAAACTGCAGCTTCTGTTGGATTTCGGTGTTTGTAATGATTTTTAATGGTGCTTTTTTTTTAAGCTTGGAATATTTCAAAGTTGTCTTTTCTCTACACAAAGTAAAAATAACTTTCAACTTCTTAAATTCCATGGGCAAATCTAGTTGTGCAGCCAGAAGAATGAGGGCCAGGGCCAAGAATTTCTGAGTGAAATTCTGAATTGTAAACTCAGCTCTTGTAAGGTGTAATTGCTCCACCCTCCTACCTCTGCCAGGCAGTACCTGCTTCTGTAAGAGCCCCAAGTGCATCTGCACTCGGCATACATTACAGCAGAATGTGTGCTCTATTGTTCTTTGAACAGTAAGAAATGTTCAGCGCAGCTTCCCATCTATAAAAAGACTTTGCATAAGTTTATAACTCAAAAATACAAAGCTGGGAAAACTGAAGCTACTTAAAGAATTCAGGGGTTATCCTTTTAGATAAAGAATCCTGCTTTTTTTGAAGTATTAGGAATGAGATCTTGGTGTCACAGTGGATAGTTCTGTGAAACTGGCTCGACACGAGCTGATTTTTACATGTGAATTGGGAGGAAGAGAGAGAATATCTATTGTGTTTACTATTAGCTGCAGAGTCAATATACACCTTCATATGCCATGCAAATTCACAAACCCAAAGATACAGCTACTTGATGATAATGCTGTTAATATCTGATGGTTTTGAGTTTTAAATTCTGCATCATGGGAAGTATTTTGATTACAGGACTTCTCCACAATGCAAGGATGCTGGAAAGCTTCTTTTTAATGGTGGATTGTTTTCCAGAGTCATAACCTGTCACCTGTACAAGAAAATTTTATGCCAACTTGCTTATATCATAAAATATAGAGAAGGTTTTAAGCAGTTTTTATTAGAAATAGCAAACTTCTGTGACAGATTGCTTTGTCCAGTATTAGTTTTTATCCATTAGAAAAAATTACCTGACAAAATTAAATACACTAGTTTTGGATTAATATCAGATAGTGTTTTGGGGATGCATGGAGCATATGCAATATGCCTTTAATCTAGTAAATATAATGTCATTTATTGTAGCTGTAGTCATTCCTCAGCCCATTAAATTGGGAAAGAAGTGAGTAAAATGTCATCGATAATATCTTCTGATTGGCTGAATTTCACTTAGTCAAAGCTTTAGTCACTAAAGTAGAGATAAGATCCCATATTTTGCAGAATGTAACTTCCAGCCTGTGTTTTTAGGGTGTACTACAATTACCAATGCACTGCAAAAATGACTTTTCAGTCATCCAGGTGGTAGGAATTTAAATCCTTTTTATAAATAAAAAGTAATAGGTCTTTAGAAAATTTTCAGAAAATACAGAGGGAAAGAATATATTTAAGCAGTAGAGTTTTCCCCCACAAATAACGCTTGACTGGGTCCCCTTATTTATACAGTATATAAAGTTAAGTAATCAGAGGAAAGTGTCTTTGGTCCTCAGGTTCAGTGCAGTACAAGCCTTATTTCCCATGTTGCCTGGAGTTATCTGTGGAAGTTACTTTCCTCATCAAAATATGGGAGAGAGGGTCAGCAGCTCAATTTAGTAAGGCTTAATATGAGATACTAATTGTTAAAAGATTTTTAAATTGTATTTAAACTGGAGTGCTAGTGTTTCATCGTAATAACAGTAGTTTAAAGAATCTGTTGCCTGTAAATTTAAACTAGTTCTTATTACTTGGCATGTAAAACAGTCACTTTGGGATCTTCTCCCGTTTTGATGCCTACTTTTGACCTCTTGTAAGAGTTTGTTGTCACATTATAATGTCTCGTACTTAATTATGTCATGAGAAGGTCATGTAGGATTTATTTTTACAAGAAGAGTCTTACTTCTATTTAATGCTTCCAATAACATCCTGTTAGTCCTGTGTTTGTGCATGTTTACAGGATTTTGAGTGTTGTGTTTGTCCCGTTAGTTTTCCAAAGTCATGTGTGCTGCCTTTACACTCACTACAGGTTATTATAGGTATATATTATATACAGGTTACTAGGTTATTATAGTCTTTTGAGGAAAGACTCCTCTGTCTTATATTTCACAGCACTACAAAGCATCGCTTATATAAATTTTATATTAATCAATTATTTCTGTGGCACCTAAATCTTAATACTCTCTCAACACCAGAGTGCTCCAACAGCTTTCCGTGAGTGTCCTATGAAAATGTGTCTTTGTGTGTTGAGAATTTACTTCTTCCTTTTTAGGTGAATAGTGTTTGCTTAGAAGAAGTTACTCATGAAGAAGCAGTGACTGCCTTAAAAAACACATCTGACTTTGTTTATCTGAAAGTTGCAAAACCCACCAGCATGTTCATGAATGACAGTTATGTCCCTCCTGACCTCACAAACTGTAAGTTCAGCTTATCTTTGTGATTTAGTAATTTTTTTCCTTAAGACTTTAACATAGCCCATTTTTAGTATTTTAGCAGTTTAAGGCATTTTAAAGTGATACACTGGGAAAATCTGATGTAAGAAAGTCACGTAATCGGGGAAGTTATATACTGCAGAATAGCATCCTATGGCTTGTGAACTGAAAAGACAGCAGCAATGGGGCTTCTAACGTGTTTCTGTGACTGGTGTGGCCTAGTCCTAGTGACTCAATGTTTCTGATCACTTGCTGGTGAGTACAAGGAGAACAAGCACCTCATTCTCCTGCAGGCTGTGAAGAGTAACAAACAGTGCTCTGCGTAGGTGTTCAGGGTCCTGTGAACTGAGCAAAAGACAGAACTGTTGCAGGTAGAGGTTAGTGATGTTCTGACTTATTTTTGCTGTTTTCCTGCTTTTCCATGAGCTAGCACATATCTGAATAAACTGGACTGGGAGGAGGTGGAGGTCTTGGGCTCTGATGCCTGCCTGTGAACGTATTGTGAAATTCCATGTTAACTTAACTTCTTGTTGACATAAGGGTGCTGCTTTACAGGAGTCTTTTTTTGAAGTAAAACATCCAAATCCAGAAAGCTCAGGGTTGAAATACAGTCTAAGGAAAAGTTTGGATTTCATGCACTGCTTCTTCAAGAGGAATATTACCATCAAGTGTTTGGAGAAAGGGATGAGAATGATTTAATTTTATCTTTCCAAGACTGAATAGGTGGACTTGGCTGGATTAACAGTTTTACTCGTCTTGAGACATAAAAATGGTGTTGGGGGAGGTTTTTTTAGTTTTGTTTGGGGGGTGGTTTTGTTTTGTTTTGTTTCCTGATGTTAGATAGAAGTAATTGTTATGTAGCACTGATCTCTTCAGATACTACTTCATATGAAAATAGAAACATTTTTGGACTAAAAAGATGCTGATGTAATCTAAAACAGTGTGTAAAGAACAACAAACAAAAGTGCAACACACAAAGGACTGAAGTACCTTATAAGCCCTTTCTTTTTTGGCAATAGCTACAATATTTTTAAATCTATTTGTAAGCTTATTGAATTACAGTTTGGAGTAATTAGCTTTTATGACTTCACCGCCTTATTGGAAAGGCGCTCTTGAAGGCTCCATTCTTTGACATAAAATGGATTTTCAGCCTTCACTTATTCATCCCCAGTTTTATACTCATATATATGATTAGAGTAGCTGTTTTCCCTATGGTATCTAGTTTGTCCAACAATACAACCTTTCCTGCTATGTCCTTGGAAGGCAGACTTCCTTTTTTTCTCTCCGTCATAGCTGACCTCTTCATATGTTTCACCTTGAATTCAGGTTTTCTGGTGACCTGATTTGTCTGTGCTGTTCCTGGTAGTGATGCAGTAATGCAGTTACCCTGCTGTGGATGCTGATGTGACAGACGTATTTTATCTATTACTAGCGTATCTTGACTTGATCTTTTGAATATTTACTTTCTGAATCTTCAGGAGGGACAAAGGCAAAGCCTCCAGAAAGTGTTTGGGGAGGAGGAGGAGTGGTTCCTGATAATTTGCCTGATCCTAATAAAGAAATGATACCCTGATATTGGCAAAAGTCATACTTACTAACTCCTGCTCAGTGCCCCGGATTATTAAAAAAAGCTTAGAATAAGGCCTAAATGGAGAAGAACAAAGCATTATAGCAATTCAGGAAACTGGTTTTCTCTTTTGGGAGGAAAACTGAACTGAAACTGTCCAGTTTGTGTGAGTGGAGGAAGGAACCTGTAGCAGGATTTGACAAACCTACTCCTTTACTAGGCGGCCATAGAGGAATGGTTAGATATAAATGTGGATTCTCATTTAAAGTTTTTATGTGCTTCGATAGTATTCATTAAGTAATACTTTGATCTCAGACTGTCTGTAGACTCAGTAAATTAAGAACAGAGATACCAAACTCAGCATGACTGATTTTCAGTACCACAGATCAGTAGTTCAGTTTTAGATTGGTGAGGTCGGGCTGCTGAGAGTCTCATTCAAGCGGCAGTCGTATTTCCTCTTTGAATACAAATTGGTATTCTCCTTTTGGTGATTATTTTGTTCTTATATTCACATTATCTGTATCAATATGTACTTCTAAAGGAATGTTTATTCCATCAGTATGCATAAAGGCATGCTGCTGGCTCTCTTCTTGTGCAGAGAATTAATTTCTCTCAAATGGTGGATGAGCTGGAGACTCAGTTCATTGAGGTTAATAACATCCTAACATAAAGCCATAAAACACACAGTGGTATCTTCAAGAATACCTTCTTACTATGTCTGGTGGCTTTTCAGAAAAGTTCTCTCAAGAGTAATCCATGTGATTGCCATGAGGATGTACGCTGCCATCTTGCCTTGAGTCTTTAATTTTCTGGTATATTCGACTTCGTCTCACATCCATTTTTCTGGAGGTAAATGACCTGGCCACACATGTAGGCCATCTTTTGTCCCATCACTGTCCTCACTCCCAAGTTGCTCTCCATTTGGCTGCTCTCCCTGTAAGTGGGGTTTGATAGAGGCAGTGGTGTTCCGTGCAGCCCAGTATCCTGTCCTTTGTGTGAAGTGGCAATTCCATCCGCTAAGAAGTGAAAAGCTGTCATGCCCTTCAAGTAGCCAGTAGCTTCTTTAGGGAACCTTTCGGCTCCCGCTGCACCC
>NW_010397142.1:62238-74869 GCF_000710305.1 Buceros rhinoceros silvestris
AAGATTTCTCAGATTCTAGATGTCTGTCTTCTGTCCTTCAGTGACCTTTGACAAAGTTTGTGGGCTGTCTGTACCTTTGAGTAGATTTTTGCGGGTTTACTTTCATTTAGCTGCAGTTTTAACCTTCAGTTCTCTGTCAGAAGTTACTTTGGTTTTTTTTTTTTACACTGTTTCTGGCAGACTTTTGTGAACAGAAGAACATTGTTCTGCGAAGTGCTGGTTCCTTTAATGAAATGTCAGTCTTTTCCTTGCCTTCCCTACCTGAGGCTTCACGTGCTTGTCTGTCTCTGATCAAGTGCAGCTGGCTGTTACTGCAGCTGCCATGGAGACTCGATCTACTGCCTGAACTTTGCACTCAAATTAGATCCAAAGGACTTGCATGAGATGTGTAACCACTTAATTAAAGGAAATCAATTTAGCCTTTTCTTAAATATTTCACTTGGAAGAAACAACTGCGTATGACTAAGATGCTGATGCTATTTTTCTAATACAGAGCAGAACAAAAGTTTTTTGAATACCCCTCAATATTTTCACATTTACAATGGAAATTTCAAAGGGAGATACCAGTCTCCTTGAAGGCTATTGCTTCTTTATAAACAAGTACTATAACTTTGCAACTAGAAAGCCCCTTTCTTTAAGGACCTACTCAGTTAGATAGAACTCATATGGAAAAAATGGTGGCTCCTGTACATAGGACTTTAGAAGCCGATGTTTTCAGGGCCACCATCTCAGGGTTTGCACCTTCGTTCTCATCTCATATGAGACCTCTGCAAGTGATGCTACATTTGGCAGAGCAATACATGGCTCAGGAGCTTTAGGTTAGGGACTGTGAAGAGCATTTCCCAGGTGACAGATATTAAAGAGGTATTTTCTGAAAGAAACAGTTACCATTCTTCCTTCTTTACCTACGAACCTGCAGCTGGCTTGCAACATGTTTTTACAATCCTCATTTGTATTTCTGACATCAGAATCCTCTTATCTAGGTCTCGGGAGTTCAGGCACATCATAAAGAAGGAATATGTACTATTCCTTTCACTACTGAACCTCTTAAGTCTACACAGGCTGCCTATGGACATGTCCATTACAACTGATTTTGAGAGAAACCCTGTCTGCTACCTGAGTATATTTGTAGATTGTTCACTGCCCAAAACTCCCTTTGGGTTTGGTGTTTGGGGTTTTCTTGTTTGTTTGTGTGGATTTTTTTTGAACACTTATTTTATCAGAAACACCCGAAAATACAGCACACGGTACTTAGCGGCTTGGTGTTTGTGCAGTCTGCAGAACACTCAGTAGCTTGCTTGCTCTGTTAACTTCTTTGAGCATTGTAGTTCGCTCAAGTCTACAAAATACAAAATTCAGAATTTGGTTGTCTTTAAGATTTTGTCTCTGGAACTGGCCTAGTATAGTTACAGGGCTGCCTGGTTATGGGAGTTTAAAATGCAGAGCTAAGGATACTGAAGAACTGTTTGAGAACCAGGTTCACAAGTTTCAGTATCTAGGTTTTTTGCAAAATCTGTTTCCATTTCTCTGGTAAGAGTACTGGCTACACGACAGTACAATCTTGCCAGGTGGGCTGATGGTGCGAAAGATGGGACAAAGTTAGCATATAGATAATGTGATATTTGATATTTCTTTGTGGATCATGTCTTTGAATCAAGGGACGTTTGATCAAGAGTTTTCTGAGATTCTGATTTATGGAAGTATTTACTGAGAAGAGTACAGATCCTATCAGCATTGTGCACCTGGGACTGAAAATTGGCCTCTGTCATTTGTTATTTATCAGCTTGAGTACACGGCTTCCAGCTGCCTGTGGGGGAGTTAATGTTGAAAATCTTGTTAAAGGAGAGTTGGGGCTGTTTGAGACCAGAGCATTTAGCAGGGAATGAATGTGGAAAAAAACAGCTCATGGTTATGTGCAGTAGCTCTGTGTTTATGGGCGTGTGTATGGGTAATGAAAGTTTGACCACAGCCATTGACAGTCTGGTGGCTGATTGCTGTACCTGTTTCTGTTGCTTCTGTGAGATTCTTCTTTTAACCGTTGAGATGTGGATTGCTAGTTTAAACAGTTACTTGACAGTGATCTCCATTTTCTGACTCAAGAAGGAATGCAATTAGGAAAGATTGTTCTTTCTGAGCACGTTGCTCAGTGCAGTGCTCTTCTCCTGCGTGGCATCCAGTCTGAGTCACTGAAAGGCAAGAACTTAGAGTATTGGAAACATGGCAATTCAGCAAAAAAAAAAAGTTTATTTTCTGCAGAAGAACAAGAATGCTCTGTAGGTGTGATGGTCCTGTGGACCAGTGCCATCCAGCTGGTTAGCACCATTGGCAGCTAAATCTGTTTGTTCAATAATCATAATGATAGCTGTTATTCTTCTGTAAGGGTTCATATGTCAGTAGGGGCTGTAAGCTGCCTCAGTAATCTATATACAAATGTTGCTTATTAAATGGTTCCTGGAACTAACATCCAGTAACTTGTTGGTATAAATGCTTTCAAAATTATTTAGTTGAGATATTACTAAGAAGGTCTAGAACTTGCTATTAAAAAACACCAACATGACCTTTACAGTGCATATTGTAGAATATTGGAGTAAGAAAAGTGTCTGCACAGTTTTTGAGAGACAGAGAACTTGCTTCTTATGCAGGCCTGCTTTGAAGGCATTGTTAATGATGCATTTCTGATTCATAGTCAATTTTAAACTATTTTTCCTTTGTGTGTGCGCGCTCATTGGTACAGTATTTACACCCTGGTGTGTATGTGTGTGGGTACAGTATTTTCACCCTTCATTGAGAAATAAAATACGACAAGGTAGAGAATAATCAGTTTCCTCACTAGGACATAAATGCCTTGTCATTCCTTAAATGGCATAACATGGAAAGAGAAGAATATGTAATAACAGAAAATTACAACAGTTATAATCTTGTTTCCCCTTTCAGAGATTGTACTTGTGATTGGTGTCCTCTGCAGATAATAGGGAAATAACAGGCAATCTTCTGTTTTCTTAGAACTGTGTGGGGAGGTGGATTTGGAAATGGAATTTCTCCTTAAGAGTCTTGGACTTTTCCTGTCAAAGCAGGTTCATTTCATTCATGTATTTTTCTGTTGATCTAAAACGCAGTTCCTTTATCAGTTACGCAATAATAATATTTACTTGGAAGTAGAAGCTGAGACCTGATTTACGATTCAGATAGTGATGGCTTGCCCTTTATTTCTGTCATGTTTCTCATGAATATTCTTCAGGTATCACCTCTAGCAAGAACAGTTTTAGGAAAGGCGTAGGCATGGTTTTTTTTGCAGGAACTCCATATAGGGAGCCTTTTTATGCCTTGTGGGATTGCTCCCACAGCGCTGCGAATGCTGGCCTTGAGAATAGGACCTGACTTCTCTAAGCAAGTAGCATATGTACAACTTTATAAATGGTGTAGCCAGCACTGACATGGAACAGTCCACAGGTCTGAGATAATAAAGTGTTCCATTGCTTATAGCTGAGTTTTAGTTACATGGTGAAAGGATACAAAATTTAAAAAATATGTGGCAGTAGTAGATTGTCTGTGTGTTTCTGAACATGATGCAGTTAAAAGCTTTAGGAACCTTAAAAACAATGAAGTGAAAAGTACTGCAAGTCAATGAACATAGAATTTGTCGTGAAAAATGCAATTTCTTCCTATAAAATATTATCCTTACAGCTGTCATTGACTTGTTAAAAGCAATTGTAAATTCATTTTGTGAAATGAGAAGACTGAGTGCATGAAAAATGTACAGAGCGGCTGTACTGTGCTACAGTTGTTCTGGGGTTTTTTTACTCAAAACCCGTTTTCCACTTACTGGAAAAGAGCTTGTGAAGTCTGCAATCCATTTTTTTGTGCTTTAGCTGTAAAATTTTCTGAGGAAATATAAACTGTACTTATGTACACGAGGCATTTTTTAAAGTACTGCTTGCTTTAAACAAGAAGTATGTATGGTGACATGGAAATACAGTCGTATTAAATACTGCTGCTACACACCCCCCTCCCCACTCCTCCCCCCACGAAAAGGAAATCTGCCATATTATGGTTTGGTAATCATTGTGAAAATCTGTTACCAGAAGTCCAGGGTTGTCAAAACTGTTGGCAAAACTTCACAGTGGCTAAAAAATGAGTAAACTGTCCAAATCTGTTACCAGTGTATAGAAGCTCATATTGTGCTGGGGCAGAAGACAGACAGAATAAAGTAGTGGGATCTATAGTCTTTGAATCCTTGCAGGGAGCAGAAGGGTGAAGGTGCAGTGTACATGTGTTACAGCTGTTCTAAAAAATGGGTTTAGGAATCATTTCTCTTGAATGACTCCTACTTATTAGGAAATTCTTTAATGTTGGTGCTTGTGACCATTTGGCTTTAGCAGAAGCAGTGTTCTCCCTGTAGACCTTGTGAAGCAAACTTGAGGAAGCTTCCTTTGATCTGTGTGTAGAGGGGGACAGGCTCCCTCTTGCACTTAGAATCTGAATTTTGCTGAAACCGCTTGTGAATCCAGAATTGCCGTTTCCAAATGTTCTGCACAGTCCCAGACTAGAGCATGCGACTCTCTGAGGGCTGGTGTGGAATGACATGATCAGCTAGTGCTTGTAACCTGCCTAAGCTGTTAATAGTGGACTTCAGTGCTTGCTGAAACGCGTTCTAGAAAATGAAACAACTCTAATACTGTGACAGAGCTTTAACAAAGCAGCAGCAGTCTGGCTAATCCGATATGATCACAGTTGTTATATGGTAGGTATTAAGGTACTATAGGTGGTTCTCAGTCTGGCTCAGTACCAGACCGTTGATCTGACTAAGACGATGTTGAAGTGATATATACTCCATGTATGGAGTTTACTGCACACAGCTTTACTGGGAATCTAGAATACCACCAAATCAATCCAGCACAGATTGGGTGGTTTGAAAGCTGGGTATTTAGCAAATCTATCATATAAAAATACTCTTGATGAGGTTTACGTGTGATGCAAATGTTCTGCCAGTGGTTTAAAAAGAAAAACAAAAAAGGAGAATCTGCAGGTTGCTTCTGCAGTCTGAGTTGTGTCTATTCAGTGAAAAAGCTCCTGATTTAGTGTAAATCCTCAAAAGTCAGGCACCACATCAGATACAGCAATTGAGTAACAGCAAAGAGTCTGGCAACTTTAATGTTGAATCTGTGATGTGTCCCCACCCTCCATGTTTATGCCTCAAAGCTTGAAGCGCTTGCTTTGTCATAGAAGACAGTGGGTATGACTGTGCCTGGTGAATGGACACTTAAAATTGATGTGCCCAACTTGGAAATATAATGTACCCTCTTAATTATTTATTGGAACGATTCCCCTGGAACTGTAGAATGTTTTCCATCAGTTGAAATCATTAAGATGCAAATTTTTTCTTGCATGTGTGTTGTGGTTCAGGTAAAATATATGCACTTCATGCACAGGATTCGTGGCCTGTCATGCAAGAGGTTAGGCTGAATGCTTTTAATACTTCCTTCTAGTTTTAAACAGTGAACCTGTGAATAAGGCAACTTGACCCTTGCTGTACAGGTGATATTTTTTGCAGTAGCTTGTTTAGTCCTCTCAGTAAATTGATGCCTCCTACCTTGAAGAGTAGGAGGTACAATAATCGTTCCTGTGTTTCCTGCTGTTGTCTGAGCACATACTGACATCTCTACCAGTACCTGTGCTGTTAAGGATGGTTCTGACCAGTGTCTAAGAAATGCATCATCCCTCCCTGATCAGCTCTGTTAATCAGAATGGACTGTGTGTTCTGGGGATGATAAGGTGCTCCGCATCAAAGCGTTGAAAAGAAAGAGGTAGGCAGCCTGACAATTTGGAAGAAGTGTAACGTTAACATGTTGTACTTTGCACCAGTGCTTCAACATAGTGATCTTAAGATTGGTCAAGTTAAAGACAACTTTAAAAACAGATAAATCTCCAGACTTACCTTGGGGGCTCAAGCTATCCATGTGTCTGTTTCCAAAAAAGGTTTTTTTGACACACAATTAAACTTAGAAATCTGCTTACTGACTTTGAAGTGTTGAGGAGACTGGGGAATGTGACTGGGTGGTTCGGAACTACTGATATTTACAATGTATCATTCAAACTGTTAGATTTTGGTTTTCAAAGAGGTTTCTCCTTAAAATACTTCGGTTTAGTTCCTCCAGCACTTTTTCCTCGTTGCCTTAATGCTTATTATAATTTTTTTTCCTCTTTGCAGCTTATTCTCAGCCAGTGGATAACCATATCACTCCATCTGCCTACTTGGGACAGTCCCTGCCCCCAGCATCACCAGGGCGATATTCACCAGTTCCCAAGGGAATGCTTGGAGATGATGAGATTACCAGGTAATGAAAAAGCAAACCAAGGAAGGTGTGTTTGTGGGCAAAATACTAGTGAATACTGTATTTTATTTCAAGAAATAAATGGCAGTTTCTTGATACTTGTAAACGTTGTTGTAAGGTGAAAAATAGGTATATATGTGCAAACACACATACATACACCCATGATTTATTGGTTCGGGAATAGTGGTAAAATGAGAATGTCATCCCAAAGTGCCCCATGAGTACACTGAGGTTTTTAGGTTCGTATTATTAGTAGACTGTGACTCATATGACTAGAGATTATTTTTTACTTTAAAGCCAGCAATGTTCTTTCTTGGTTTTCCTTTTTTTTTTCTTTCCACAGACAGGGGTTTGATTTGATGGATTCGTAAATCCAGAAATGCTAGAGGGCTCTTAATCCTTTCCTATTAACAGACCATTTGTTCCTTTGCTGATTCAGTAGATTGTATTAATCTTTTTTTCATCACTGCTGATAACGGGAAGCTCTTCTAATTTTGTTACCCTTCTGTTTGACAAGTATAGGGAGGTTATACTGCATTTTCAGTATGTTGCTGCTGAATTCTGTGTCACACCATCATCTGATATGGATAATGTCACTCAGTTTCTGAGGCAGGTTCTACCCAGGATTGAAATCTCAGTGGTATAAAAAGTTAGAGATTGTATTTTAGCGTATTGAAAGGTAGGATATGTAGTTATTTTTAACTTAGGGTTAGGTGGACGTGCAAGCCAAAGTGATTCTGTGCTGCTTATAGCATTGCTGAACTTAAGGTTTTATAGCATTCCTTTAAAATTACTGTAAAATGCAGAGAAGATTTTAGATGATTTTCTTTAAATTACTGTCCCATCTTCCAATTCCTCCATCCCAAAAAGAAGTTTCACAATTTTGAGTAATATTTTAAAGATTAAATATTTTAAACACTCTAATTGCAGTGGTTTTGCTAATGTATTAGTGTGATCCAGAGCAATGCACATAGGTTTTCAGTGTCATTTATTAGTAATAAAATAATACTCTGAAAAAAAATGGAATAGCTGATAGAGGGTGAAATTTAAGGATCTGACACCTCATTGATTTAAGAGCTAGTGCAAGAATAGAATGAGTTTTAAAGATCAGACTAAGTGATATTATTCACTTGTTTTGGAAAAATGCAGCTTTTTAGTTTATCCTGTGTTAATAATTGATGTGTCCAAATACTTGAGGATGTCCATTAATAGTTCTTTAGTGCTCTCTAGTGATTTTTCAAATGCAGTGCACAGTTGCTCTACATTATTAAAGATGTCTGATCCTGAAATCATTTATGCTTTCCTTGTAAGGGGTCAAGTAGCAGATTAGTAGATTTTTGAAATGAGTGTTTCTGCATTACAAATTGACTGGCCTTGTCTTAACTTGATCAATATTTCTTCTTTCCTCTCCCCATCCAAATCAGGAGAGGATCCTATAAAAAGAATGTGACAACGTGGTTTAGATTTAACTCTTTCAATTGCAGTTGCTGCAAATAAAATGCAAATGTGTCTGAGAATGCCATAAATTCTGATTGTTTTTTTAAGGGCTTATGCCTACTTCTTGAGTTGTTCTTTGCTGTATTTATTACTTGGCCAACTGGAGTGAAAGTAAAGCAGTAAGGACATTTTTCATTACAGGTGTTTCCATTAGGATTTGTTCTTTAAGTTTCAGAAAGGGAAAATAGTATTTTGTTCTTTGCTATTACCATTAGACAGACTTAAGTCTGTGAGCTATGTGGAAAGTGTTAAGTAATGACATTTATTGCTGAGTAGGGTTGCAGTGTAATGGGAATTTAGAATACATACTTACGTATTTTTCAGTTCACATAGCCACAGGGAGGGGATTTTGTGTTGCATCTAGAAGCAGAACTGAAAGCATACGAATAGTAAAGTTATTATTTGCAAATCTAAGCTTTGAGGAGGAGGACCGGGGTGAAGTGTGGAGTGGGACACACGACATTGTTGCCTTAAGAAATCTATAACTTCTGATACCTAAATTCTCAACACTACTATTCTCAGAAAACTTAGCTTTTCTAATTGTTTGTTTTACTTTTACTGATGTCTAGTGACTAAGATTCCATACTCCTTTCTTCCATTCAGGGAGCCTAGAAAGGTTGTCCTGCATCGAGGATCAACAGGTCTTGGATTCAACATTGTTGGAGGAGAAGATGGAGAAGGAATTTTCATCTCTTTCATCCTTGCGGGAGGGCCAGCTGACCTGAGCGGAGAGCTTAGGAAAGGAGATCGTATAATTTCTGTAGGATTCCTTACTTCTTTTATTTAAACAACAAAAGTGTTCCCCTCCCTGGATATTAATGCCCATTAATAATTTATGTGCAAAGAGTATCAGTAACTTGCCTAAATTTGAGACAAAGGAACAGATGCCAGTATAATTCCAAATCTTTGAGGACTTTAGTTTGCCTCATCTGTAACCTGATTAAAATAGCACTGTCCTATCTCAGCGATATTCAGTGAAGACATTAGCTTATCTTAGTCTGGTAGCTGAGGGGTGTATGTGTCTAAATTCAAAGAATACAAGCTTCGGAAATAAGCCTTCTAAAGAGGTGGGCACTTGGCACCAGTGTCTAAAATCGGGTGCTTCCTAGAGTAGCTGCTAAACTTCCTATTAGTCTTAAATAGATCAGTCTCATACCTGTCGAAGGGCTTTTTCTGTATTAGTATGAAGGTCACAAAAATGTTGTGTGTTTCTTTGTGAAATGACTAGTTTGTGTCCAGGTAATATTTTTTTCCACGAGTCTGCATTCTGTGGTGATAAACGCAAACATTTATTTTGATAAAGAGCTTTTTATATATTCCCTGTAGGTAAATGGAGTAGATCTAAAGGCAGCAACCCACGAACAGGCAGCAGCAGCCCTGAAGAATGCGGGCCAAGCAGTAACTATTGTAGCTCAGTACCGTCCAGAAGGTAAGGATTGCCTTATTCCAGTTCACTTCTGTAGTTTGAAACTCAAGAGAAAGATAAGCTGCAATGTGCTCCCACCCACCTAACCCCTCTTTTGAGGAGAGGAGAAACAACCACTGCGATAGATGTTGACATGTTAGATGTTAGCGTAACTGCAGGTGACCAGGTAGGAATATGTGCAGGTCTTGGTGCCATGGCTTGGTATGTTTCTTGCTTTGATCACATTCAGAATTAATTTCTTCAGTAAATGTTAATACTGTCAAAACATGAAAATTAAGCTGATGGATCCAGAACTTGGTAGAAACATAATTTGTATTTCACAATTGTCTTCACCCGTTAATATAATGGGGTTGTTTTCCTTAGTGGTAGGAGGATAAAAGACATAACTCCTCCTCTGTTGTGTTGATTCAGATGACCTAAGGAGACCATCACGTTTTCATTCCTTTGTGTTCATATTGAGCTGGTATTTCTGTTTATCCAGCGATTTTCTTCTGGACCAGATTAGACTGAAGCTGATGTGGGTTAACCATCCTTGTGTGTTCTGCAAAAGCCAAATAATACTATGTCATCACAATACATGTATTGTCCTCTTGTATTTCTACAGCACATTTCAAATGCCTTTGTCTATTTGAGTCATTAAAAATGCAGTGGTCTAAAGTGGCATGCTTACCTTGAGTCTGTAAACCCATATATTATTGTTTATATATATAAAAAATAGACATTTATCTTTTCTCCAATTTTGCTGATTGGCCCATCACTAAATCTTCCTTGCAGTGACTTACCTACTTAAACCTTTCCCTTAACAGTACTGTCAAGGAGTAAGTGACAGTGTTTATCGGGACAGGTCATTGAGCAGGACTGCTGCCTTCATCTGAAATTGTTAGGCAGCTGATTGCAGCATACTCTTCTTCATTCTTTATTTCTTCTCTTTTGTTGTGTATCTTTTCTCCTGTCCTCCCCACATCTTTGAAACAGCTTTCACATTGCACTCCTCCTCCATCTGCACCAATGTCATGTATCTCCAGTGACCCAGGAACTCTGTCAATAATAAAGCAAACTAATTTTTTTTGGTCTGAATGGTGGTCAAATCACTGCAGCCAGCCCATGCTGTCATTCTGTATTATCTTGAGAGGGTATAGATCCTGGTCACATGTTGAGTCTGTACATTGCTCTGTTCCAGGACTCGTCTCCTAGAAGCGTTCACTCTTGAGACTTCGTTTTAGAAACAGTAGTAAGGTCAGGATTGGTTCTGGAATATTTGCTTTGGTTTTCTATCAAAATTATAAAATAGTTCTGTTGATACACACTTGACCTGTGCTCTGCATAGCTCTTCACTGTTGTGACAGGTGGCTAAAATTGTTACACCTTCTTGCTGCTTGCACAGGGATCCCTTGCCTTACTGAGAAATAAAACTTGTGCTTTTATTTGTACATGAGTTGTTCTTTTTGAGCATCTGGCCATTTTTTGATTCAAAGTGGGCATTCTTGGTCGCTGTTTCTTCTGCCAGAAAGTTCTGTTGAAATGCAGCTCCTGGTGGCAGAACATGTGTTTCTCTGGTAGAATATATACGAAGACACAAGTGCTTCTTTTTTCCCTTGCCAAAAAATGTGTGCAGACTTCATGCAGAAGCAGCAGTTTTCCAGTCCTCTCTGGGATTCGGGCTTTAAAAAGAAAAGAATCCCTTCTTACTCTGAAAGTCAGAACTCTCTTTTTCATGTAGAATAAGAGAACTAAGCATTTTGGATGGTTCCTTATCTTTCTGCATTAGAAATAACAGCTTTCTTCAATACCGCTTGTCCAAGTACATAACTTATTTTCTTGAAACATGTATTGAGGTGCTTGACTGACTGATGGGATTTTGAGTCATTGCACAGGGATTTGCCTAGAGCAACATACCCTGCCTCTTACAAATTTCTCAGTGACTGTCAGTTATAGACTTCAAACCTAGAGCTGTACTTGTTTCTTCATGATTGCTGAAGCATTCAGAACAAGACTGTATGCGGTTGAGCTGTGTTGAGAATGCTATTCTCAGAGAATTTTAGGGCACATTGGAGAGGATGCATGTGGGAGATGTTACTTGAATTATGCTACATTATGGGCGGACATCTGGCACATCAATCAAAGGATTACTTTTTTTTAAAATGTTTGGTCTGCATGTCCATCTTTCTTCCTGAAGTACTGCTTAAAATCTCCATTCAGAGTGAAGATGTTGGAAGCATGATAAGGCTTACTCTATCCTTTTGAAGTGTGCTATGAAGGAAGAGTGTAACGAAGACACAGAGATCCATTGTACTTTGGAGGCCAAGTATGAATTGACACATGGCCAACCTACCTCAGAGAGCTTTAGTTACTGATGTCTGACTTCGATACCTCTGCTTGCTTTTTTTTCTTACTCCTAAAAAGAGATTGAGTGGAACTCAAGCTGTCAGCTTTTCAGGTCTAGTGTGGGAGGAAATTTGGATCAGATACTCACTGTTCATATCTTAGACTCCTAAAGAGAATATTTCCTTAAAGGTTACTGTTTGTTTGTTATCATAGGAAAACACTCTGAGATTTGACTTTCAAGTAGAAAGTATGTGATTGAGCGTTCTTCATAAAAGTGCACATGTTCCTTGATCATCATATTTCCCAAATTATAGCTGAGGGTGGTCGTCTTTTCCCCTCAATTGATTCATTGAAGTTGGGAATTATAAATATATGTATAAATAGTATTTCCACTTTTTGTTTATGCTATTCAAAAAAGGTGAAGTATTAAAATGAAGACTTCATAAAATCATTGTTCATCATTGGTGTTCTCAAATATCTTCATAAAGATGAAAAGCATCAGTTATAACTGGTTGTATTGCATGTTTTTTATTTTTATTTATAAATGCAGCAGGATTTTGTAAAAGATGCTGACAGCTAGGACAGATCAAGGAGATTCTAGACATCCATCAGGGTTCATTATAACAAGGTAAATAGATTCAGTATGATAGGAACATTTGGAAGACAGTTGAGACCAGCTCACTTCACTCCCTGTAATTGTATATGACAGTTGGTATGTTCATAGATGTGGTGGAGAATGCTAACTTATGTTTTGGCACCCTACCACATCAGCTATATCAGAAATTTCCCATTTGTATTTCTTCTCAAATTTCTGGGAAGAGAGAATTTTTGCAAGCAGTTCTCTCATAGAAAAACCTAAGTAGTCTGTAGAAAAATTAATCTTTGGAAAACTCCTAGAAGAGGGTTGAATTTTCCATATCTGTCTCTTCACATCTGTGGTTTATCAAACACTAATTGCTGGAGTTGGGGTAGGCTAATATGGCTGACTGATACTGCTTTTATTCTATCCAGGCCCAAATTATGTTAATTGCTGACTTCCCCCCTCCCCCCC
>NW_010397142.1:74940-78482 GCF_000710305.1 Buceros rhinoceros silvestris
CCCCCCCCCCCCCCCCAAATCTTCAAAATATTTCTTGGTTATAGAATTGGCTGGAAACAGATGTAATCTCATTCCTCAAAATATCCTTCTGGGCATTCATTTAGAAGCTTCCAGCAGTGCTCAATAAATTTGAGGGATGCCTTAGAAAATTTTCCTACTATACTGAATCCAATTTCAGCAAAGTACCCGCATTCTTTGCGATAGCTAAAAGCCACATGGAAATGCGGGAAATGCGAAGGTATTCTCCTGTTCACTAAGTGACTTGCGCATCAGGCATCACTTCTGTAGTACCGTGACTAGTCAATGGACTTACGCTTTCTTCTTGTAGATTCCATGCTTCATCTTGCAGCTTACCTAAGAGCTACTTTTGTAAGCTGTTGAGTCCCCTGTAGGGTTGTACTCGTACATACTTTTGTGGTACAGGTACCACATTTACATGTGTGTACACAAAGTCTCCCTAGTTGGTAGAGATCAGTGACTTTAAACCTGCTGGGGCTTGACACTGCGGAAGAGGGAACTGTGGCAGGAGAAGAACAGAAGTTTGGGAAATGAGAATTATCCTGTAGAAGTGTGGTGGTGAAGTCAGGAAGTCATTCTCATTTTCCTCTTCATTTGGAAGCTTTTCCTTATTCCTCCACATGTAATACAAATTTCTCTCTCCTTTCAAGATGACATTCATTAATAAAAGGGGGTTTGCTTTACTGTGAATTCTACTGGAAATTGAGTACTATGACCTGCAGCAGTTTCAAAGGAAGTGATGTTGCTCCAGTACACAAAAGGAAATTAATTTTGTGGATTAAACATTCTTTTCATAGTTAAATTCTACTAGATCAAAGCTGAGCAATTAAATATATGTATAATATTAACGGCACTTACGTGCATATTAACTGTGAAGCTTGCTTTTGGAGGGCCCTTGAAAAAGTAAGGAGGCAAAAAGTGTATTGGCATCAGCAGTCGTTCATAGGTCACCTGACCCTATCCCCAAAACAAGAGTAAAATTCAAATATCCCTGTCATGACAGGAAAGGATAGCAGGACTTTGTTTCCCAGGGATCTACCCAACATGTAAAAAATAAAATTGTAATTTTAATTACTAGAGCAGTCTTTTTCCTTCATGTGAGTTGCCAGCTGCCTGTTACTTAGAATTTAGAATCTACATTGGTCTTCTCATTGTAATTCAGCTGCTCAAGTCCATCTCTGTATATCCACTTCATTTCTGAAGGAGTATCAAGATGGTTAAGTGATTAGATTAGCTCCATGTTTTTAGGTGATTGGGTAGATCATTGTAAGATTAGAAGGTGGAGCCAAAACCTCAAGAGATTTTAAGGTATTTTTTATAAAGCCTCTTCTCCTGAATTTTTATTGTTCATACAGGTAGTTAACACATTTTTCTTTCAGCTTTATTAAATTAGGTGATTCTCCAGGGCAAAAATGTATTAAAGAAACTCCTCATACTTTACCCAGATTTTTAGGTGGATTTTCATCATGTTCTAAAGCAGTGTATGCATCTACTGAAAATAAGATCCAAGTATGACAACTTTGTATTTTTCATTCTCTTTTGTCTTTAAGTCAAAAGAAAAAAAAAAAGTGCGAATAGGTAAGCTCTAGTAAAGCTTCCCTTTCAGTGGCCAGAATTTGGCTAATTTTTCCATTTGTGACACTTTGTCTGTGCACTGTTTTCCAGGGGAATTTAAAACAGAATAACTGAGCTCTGGGAAATGGTAGCATTTTCAGGTGTATAAGCTAAGATTATTTTCTGAGTATTTGTCTGGAAATGTATTGTAAATCTTCTGTTTGTAAAAGCCCAGCTGAGTAGTAGAGAAGCCGATAACTCTTTTCCAAAACTTAGTTTCCAGTACTTGTTTTGTAGCAGGAGGATGTCTTAACCAAAGGTAGTTTAAAAGATCAGAACCTCCCAACTTCATAAAATAACTAATTTTTTTACAATAATTGTTCAAAGTTTACTCTGTTCTGTGGTACATGGTCTCCAGTTTTCCAAACTTTTGCTCCTGCTTGTTTTTTACCTGGTTCTACTCGTTTGCAAGTAATCCAGATTAGTCAATTAAAGTACCTTTAAAATCAGGCCCATTAAGATTAGCAGAAGTGTTCTGCTATATATAGTCCTGGTAGATGCTGTAAGGCGGCTTACACAGTTTAATCCTTTAAAACCTCACTCCTGCTCTTTAATAAATAAAACTGTTTGTCTTTCTGTAAGAGTAGTTCAGCCTTTTACAAGTTGTGAATGTGTGATAAAACTTCAACAACCGTTTTCGGGAACTCAGTTCAGCAGTGACTGGACCTAGTCTCTTCCTGAGTTTCACAGGATCTGTGAGAGGTGTTCGTGACTAAATACAACTCCAGTTTTCCTAATCTGTTTTGAAATTCCTTGGCCTAGTCTTTCAAGTGATTAATGAGGTACAAGCTCATTACACATTAGAGTGCATGAAAGCCACCAAGAGCATGTGGATGCATGGTAGTCTTTCTCAGGTCACGTTAATATGAAATGATAACCATTGAAGCAAAGTAATATTTCCTCAAAAATTATTTATGATGTTTTTATTGTGGTCCTTGCATTTTAATAGGTAACCTCTTTGATAGTGTTTGAGTGGTTGTGCTAAACGTACTATATTCCACAACTACTTCTACCAACTGAAATTTACGCTACAGTGTATAACAAGAAAAGATGTCCAAAATATGAGAGGTACCTATGAATATATCAAATACCAGTATAGGTAATCAAGGGGTGCTAGTAATACATGACTGGAACTCAGACAACTTCAGTCATCTGCATGCTGTGGCAGTCCTGCCTCAGAAGCTTAGTATTGAAAACAAATGGAAGGTTAATAAAAGATCGGTGTGAAGTGTGATGGTGGCCATTCTAACTCCATTTCTCAGTTTGTTTGCAGGGACCACGAAAAGGCAAATGGAATATTCTGAGAGTGAAGAAAAGAATATAAATCAGTAGTTATATAAAATTGTCAGCACAGGAGTCCCGCTTTGACAGGTCTAATGGGTCCTGCTAAAGAGGAGTTTCCACAGGCAGATGGGAAGAGGGAAGCGAGGGGCATGCTTTTTTAATTACAGTGAACTTTCTCAGCTCTTTCAGGAATCTCTGCTTCACAGAGCTGTGCTGCCATCTGTTCCCTGTACACATATTCATGCTTCCATAAGTTGCTTTTCCTTCTGTGCTGTTTGCTGAATTTTCCATCCCTTGTCATAGTCTTCTGTTCTTTTGCCGCATTTGCTAGAACTTGTGTTCCAGATAAAATAAATTTTTATTGTGGCCTCCTTTCTCTTCCCCTGCCTATATAGGCTGTTCACCATGTATCTGTATATCGCTGTCCTCTTGTTGCCCACCAGATAGGCAGTCTAGGGGAGTTCCACTGGTCAGATGCTTTCTCTGAGGTTTCGATTTCTGCTAAACATCGACACTGAAAACACTAAAATTTTCTAGGTAATACCATCTTGGGAGCTCAGGAGCAGAGGAATCTTCCAGCATTTTCTAATCTTGACATGCACACCCTGCCCCCCCCCCCCCCCCAC
>NW_010397142.1:78519-112193 GCF_000710305.1 Buceros rhinoceros silvestris
CACGCCCCCCCCCCCCCCCCCCCCCCCTTTTTTTGTCTGTTGCTGTGCAATATATGCAGACATGAAGTAAAGCAGATTTATTCTAGTTTTGCACCATCTGCTTATCCAGCATAATTTTAAAGTTTAAACTTGAGCCCAGATGTATACATCCAGTGTTCTTAGCTGATTATGTGTAAACCTGAGTAGGCTTTGGGTTTGTTTTCTTCTTTTCTGATCGTAGGGTTCCTATTCAATAAATGCCATGAATTGAAGCAGCAGATGCATGTGTTTCCTCAGGCTCTGTGTTATGACAGCTGGTACTATTCCCTACTGCTTCTAAACTTACTTGAGACTTTGAGAAAATTCTGGCCAAGAAGAGATGCCATTATTCTTATGTTCTTATTGCATTTTGTGTTAGCCTTGCTGCCTATTACCCCCCCTTTTTTTTTCTGGAGTATTGCATCAGCAGCTTTCCTAAAATTCAGAACATTAGAAGAGATCCTGAGTTAACTCCCATTCACTGATGTTGTATATGCATCAGGTTTCAGATCCTGGTCAAATTCTTACCTGAAAGGATTGAGAGTTTGGATTGTGTAGTTTTATTTTGTTTTGGTTTTTAGTTTTATTTTGGGGGAGGGAGGCAGTTTTTTCTTGTTTGACTTGTGCCTCTTATTAAAACAGTATTTGAGAATTTCATTGTTTTGATGGCTGTGGAAATTGGAAACTTTATAGATGGGAGTTCCTACGTCCATTTGGGTAAAACTCAGTTTTGCTTTTTCATCTAAATAGCTTATGTCCTTCTGTTTGGTTACCCTGATCACATTAAACCAGAGATTAATCATATTCCTTCTTGGCCAAGCTCTTTGTTGCCTCTTAACCAGGAAAGCAGTGTGTCCTTTTTATCCTGTTCACTGTGCCTGTTCCAGCTCCAAATTTCTGGAATGTTGAAGTGTCAAAATAAAACTTTTAAAAGAAGTTTTATATTTAAATGTGCATTGTATGGCTTTGTCACACTTAGCCATGTAGTAGTTTATCGTGCTGTTCACTATGATTTACAGGAAAAAGATGGTCAATATTGTTACAGACTAGATGTGTAATATTATGCATGCCTCCTAAGAATGGAACTGTAACGAAAAGAGCATTTGAGAGAATCTAGTGATGATAAGCTGAATCAAATAGGTAATTTAAACAAATTGAAATTCTGTAAAGATTGAAAATACTGGTGGATGGGAGACTGCTTGAAGGGAAGGTATCACTCTGTGTGCTTGCCTAGTTCTCATCCCTAAATACTCGCTTTCTCATCAGAGGGAGACAAGAGTCAGGCTAAGATCATCGGTTTTGTTTTATCCAGTACTTCTGCTTTTATGTTATTTTAGCTAAGGGGTTTCTTACAAAGTTATCTATGTCTGGTACATCCATTATGTGAAGTCTTTCATTAGTGTAAATTTGATGCTTCTTCTCTGTAATTTGTTAGAGTTTTTGTTTTGTTTCATTTGATAAGTAGTGATGTATTGCTGCAGGGATTTATTAAAAACGTAGAAGTGTGTAGGTAGTTTTCCAGTGCTTTTGTAAGCAAATAAAATAGCATTTTGTATGGATCACATTTGGTACACATGCATCTCAGGTATGAGTCTCCAGTCTTGCTACCAGCCATTGGCTGTTGATGTTCCCTTCTTGTGGAGCATAGAAGATGGAGCAGCTGTGGACAGTGACTGCTATCCTGCAACTAATTTTCTACATTTCATAAACTACCAGATGGCATCAGTGTTCTTCAGCTTAATAAGAGATTCAAGGTGCTAAAGACAGTTGAAATCTAGCTCTTTTTAATCACGGAAATAGAAATACAGCCTCTCATAGACAGATTAGCAGGGCTCACATCTCACACTTTGCTTTATGATGCTGAAGTTGAACCAAGCCTAATTAGCCAAGAGGGGATGGGTGCTGATCCTCTGGGTACCAAACTGATCCTGCTTTTCTGATGCTATCAAGAGTCCTGCTGTTGTTTTCTCTCTCCAGCATTAGTCTCGGTACCACTGTATTTAATATCAAGCTTTCTGTCTAGTTCTCAGCAACAAACCCAATGATATTGAGATTTCTGTCCATCCTGTTCCTCCCAAAATCTTCTGTAAGAGTAATGTTACTCAAATTTTTAGCTTGTTCTATATCAAAGGAGCTCACCAGCTTCCATCTGCAAAGTTTTAAAGCTTTTCCTAAATATGACATCTCTTGGCACCCCATCTTTTTTAACATGGATCCTTCTAAGTCCCAGCCTGTTAGTTTCCTTTTTTGGCTTTACTGGTATGGCAAGAGCCTCTATGTAGAAATTATTCTCTTTCTTACTCCTACAGATGTCCCTGTCACTCATTCAGCACTTACTTCCCAGGAGTTCTGATGAGAAATTTTAAATTACTCCAGGAAACTGCAAGATGAGCAACCTGAAGGATAAAGTAGAATTAATGATAGTAAGGAATAGCCTCTCCTGTTAAAAATTTTATGTACTACATAGGAGGAAATCTGATTCTTCCAACAGATGACACATGATACTTTCTTAACAGACCTTTCCACTCTTTTATTAGTAGCTATTTGAAAGAACTGCAAGTATTTTCAATAGTGAACAGGCTGTAGTACAAGAGAATGCTTGGATTATCTGGTGTTTTCCATGCTTAATTTCTTTTCTCACAGGGAGGAGCATAAATGTCAGAAATCTCAGCTACCAGTCTTGTAGTATGTTAGAAGTTGAGAGCTTTAATCTTCCAAAACACCCAAGAAACAAGTGAGAGGCTTAGAAGGTAATTTCTCAGGTATAAATGAGTAAAATGGGCTGACTTACCCAAGGCGGTGCAGTGCAGCAGTAGCACAGCAGTAGACCATTCTCCCTCTGCATCTGGGCCCTTCCCTAAAGGGGTTTTGCTTTCTAAAAAAAAAAAAAGTCATTTTCTTGAATCCCTTTTAGGTTACCCTCCTGGCATCTCAAATTCTTTTGCTATAAGTGATCAAATTGGTAGTGGTGGAAATACTGTTTTCTCCTGTCAGACAACCTCATCAGTCTGATTTAGTGCTGATAATGTATTTGATCTGGACTTTAATGTAAGAAGGTACTTGATGCCATTTTAAAAACTAACTGTTATCTTAAAAACTACTAGCTCTTGGCTTTAAAGAGCAAAGGTCAGGGTTATTTAAGAGACTTCATATTGTCATCATCTGGATAGGGTTAATTATAGAGCATCAGATTTATAGTAACCTCAGTGAATGAAGTGGTATACCAGAATCTGCCTCACAGAATGTTCTTCTGTAACTTAATATTTTTTTCTTCTCCTCTAGTCAGTCTGTAAGCCTTGGTGCTCACTGTCTGATAAGTGTGTGGGGAGAAACTGCTGCAGAACGTAATGTGATAAATCATTCATAGTATTTTAGATGACCGCTGCAGGAACCTTAGTTTAGAGATTTTTTTCTCAAGATTTTTGCATTCTAGAGCCCTCTTTTTCAGTCTTGCACTTCCTGAGTGAATTTGATGCCTGCAGGGAGTAAGGGTGCAGCTACAGGGAGAGCAACACATTACCCAGTTGGGCAGCTGCTCGCTGCACACACCCCGGCTCTCCCAGTGCTGACTTGTTATAATCTGACATCACATGGTCTCCTGGGGGAAGGTGGTGGCTGCAGGACATTTCCTTTAACTACGAAGGTTTTACAAGTGAATTTGTTGATTCTGAAGTCCAGACTATTCAACTGAAGGAAAATCAGACTTGTTTTGAGTTCATATTTTAAGCTGGCAGCATGTAAGTACCTCACTTCAGGAACCGTTTGTCCTGAAGAAGCTATTACTATTTAACTGTCTGCCTTTGTAGCTAAAATCAAATGCGTTTAGCTTAGTTTTATTAGTACGCAGTGCTGCTTAAGAACACAATCCGTTTTTCCAGGATTAACATTGTCCATAATTCTATAGAGGGAGTTTGAATCTCTAATACCATGTACAAGTGGATCGAGATTCATGCCAGAATTCTGGACTTTCTTCCTTTTCTCAGCTCGCATGGGAGCATTGTCTTATTCAGGAGATGTTTTGTGTTTTTCCTACCTTGTAGTGCTAAATTATTTATCTAATTCAAGTACAGTGATTCTAAAGTACAGACACTTTTCATTCCCATTTCTTAACATTTAAAATTTAAAATACATAGTTCTTAATTACATGTGAAATGCATACATTTATATGTCCTGAAGTTCTGTCACGTGTTAAAATTTACAGTATGTGTTTTTATAGTTATAAAAATTATTAGTAATGTTTATCTTAATCTATAATTAACAGTAACTATTTTAAAGCCATGAATTCTTAAAGTATAATTTGCTTGTTTATTTGTTTTATTCACAGTTATTTCAAATTTTATTTCAGTTAATATTGATGTAAAATTTTATCATAGCTTTTAATTACAAAAATCATGGTGCTTAATGTTTGGGTTTTTTTCTTGTATCGGAAAATCTATAACATGCTTATTCTCTGAGATTTTCAGCGTTTTTCTGAGTGACTGCTGAAATGCAGGTGAGGTTAATTGCAATGTCTCCTTTTTTACAGAATACAGTCGTTTTGAAGCTAAAATACATGATTTACGGGAACAGATGATGAACAGTAGCATTAGTTCAGGATCAGGATCTTTGCGAACCAGCCAGAAGAGATCCCTATATGTCAGGTAGTTATCTTTTTCTACAGTATTACTAGTGTGGTTTGGTGCTTTTCTGCAGTGCGGTTTTCTGGTTTTCCGTATTTGCATTTTTATACAATTTTTTATTCATTATTGAACTTAAACTGGTATTTGTATACAAATTATATTTAAAATAAAGCTTAATTTAGATCAATTAATGTAATATAACTGAAAAAGAAGTAATAGCACAGAGAACCCTGTATGAACTTTGAAGGGGGTGCTATTACTTGCTTTTTGTCTGGCCTGTCAGAGAGATATGCTGATCTTTCACCAAGAACATACATTTATTCTTTAAGTTAGCGTATGTGAAGTCTTAGCATGCTTAATTCAGTTTGTGGTTTTGTGACAGTAGTCTTTGTATCCTCCCTTGTTCAGGTCTTGAGTTCCAACTTACAATCTTCCTGTCCTTATGATGGACATCTGTTAACGCTTATTTCCTTCAGCTTTCCTTAGTTCTATTCTCAGCTTGTATTAAGAAATCTTATTCCTATATCCAACAGCATTTTGTTATAGAATAGTTTCTATGGTAACCGAGAGAGTAAATGCATCAAAGCAAATGAACTGAATATTCTTCATTAATTTGTTAGTATAGAAGCTATAGATATATATATATCTATATATATAAAAGTGTGAAGGATGTAGAAATATATTGAAGAGCATGAAGCAGTTAAGAAAACAGGTGCTTTTACCACGAAATTGTGACAAGGTGCAGCTCATTAATGTGCCAACTAACTCCTTCATCACTTACCATATACCAATAAAGCATGATGTTTCAAGTCTGGAATGTGGGTGAGAGGATTGTATTTTTAAAAATAAACCAGCTCATCTCTGGTTTGAATAATAAGGGCCACAGTAGCCTCTTGGCAAGGGCCAGAACATGTTATGGAGTAGATAAGACTTTGGTAGTGCTGGTGCTCGGGTTAAACTTGATTTAAAATGTCCTAGGACCTCGCTGGCTTACCTGGTGCTATTGACTTTTCCCATCCAAAGCAAATACAGCACCATGAACAAACAGTATCTGTGCTGTGGGGAAGGAAGCAAGTCTCACACAAGACAGTTACCTGAGTGATTGCTTATTTGCTCAGAAAAGTCTCAGTCTTTTGCAACCTATTTCTGAAAGCTCTGGTATAAATGCAGCAAATTACTCGTACAGGGCTTCTGTTTAGATTGACTATAACATGTAGCCCTTATGTTATCTTAGTAGCTGTATCTGGATTCTGTTGTTGCAGAGCTGATCTTGGTTTTTTGGTTGTTTTTTGGTTTGGTTTTGGTTTATTTTTTTTTTTACCTTGCCTTAAATATTTTGGGGGGTCAAAATTTAAATCTCTAAGGATAAATGCCTTAAATAGTAAAGCTAAGTGCTTGATATCATAGTGATCCATGTCTTAGAATTTCCATAGGTAGGTGTACATACGGATATTGTGGTGAGATCTTCCTTTCCAAATCTCGAGATCTATTGCTTTAGCCCTTATCATATAATTAAGCCTAAACACTTATAACTGCTTTTATTTTGTCTGGTTAGCTATAGCATGATTAAGTTCTAAACTGTTTACTTTCACGTTCACATATTGGTCTGGTATTTTAAGCCACTGACAAGCATTTTGTGTTTATTCCACCAATGGAAGTTGTTATCTGTAAATGATTGAGATTGAGCTTTTGACTTTGCCAGCTGCTGTGGAAAATGCAGCCTTTGCCAGGTTGTTGGCAGAAGCCTTGTGGAGCCTGGTGATTCAAAGAAAGGTTTTTGAGACTTGGTAATCAGATTTGCAGTCAGAATAAAAATTTGAAACACAAAAATTCTTCAGAAAAAATACTTTTCCACCCACATCTCTTAACAGAGTGCTGTTAGGGCTTTTGGGACCTACTCTTGTCATCACACCTAAAGATGCCAAAGACTGGTAAGCAACTTGGTATATACAGGATGAATTCACATCTGTTCTGTCTGGTTTCTGATGTAATTTGGACCTCACTGACATAAGTTTTGTGGATCTTTTCACATACTGCTAGGTACCGACAGAACACGTTAGTTACCCAGCTTATTCCCTGTTGTAAGTCACTCCGGTATGATCATTCTGTACTTCTGATTGTACCAATTCAAAGCCAATTCTTTTTCTGTAATATTTGGTTTTGGATGTGCCTTAAAGGATTCCAGTTACATAACATAATACTGAATCAAGTGGTAAATCCAACAGTAAAATGTTTATAGGCATACAACCACAATTGTAGAAAACCTATAAAATCAACATAAAAATAATAATCTCCAGTGATTTCTCAAAATCACAATAACAAAATAGTAAATGATAAATCAGTTACTTCATTGTGTCCCTGTAACTAAAACTTCATGTCTTTTTGAATAGTCTGCCTGCAAAGACCATTTGGGAGGTGTTATGTAATATTAAGGAAAACACAATAGCGTTCGCCTGAAACTACAATTTGAAGTAAAATGGCAGAATTTTTTCTTAATTGTATGTATACGACTATGTGATGAATAGCAATATAACAGTCCTTGGAGGGCACACAAATACAGCAATTCAGCAGCAGATAACTCCTCATTTGCATATTCCACCGTCTCTCTCTCCCAATGAATGAAGATGTTCTAGTTTAATGGCTTTCTCTTATTTTTGCTTTCTCTTTCTTTTGATCTTTATTCCAAGAGGATGAGAGAGATTCTCTCATACAATGTTTCTGGTGATGCATCTGAACTATATCTATGAACTCTCCTACTTCATCTGGAGATTAAAAAAGCATGTGTGAAACGGTGAGATACCTTCATGGTATCAAGTTTCTGTGATAATATGCTGACAGAGGGTAAATTAGTTCCATATTTTATCTCATCTTGTCTGCCCAATCTCAGTCTGTGCGATGTTAGAGGAATTCACAACTGAAAATTACTTTCAGCTCTGTGCATTTTTCTGACCAGCATGATATTTTTCAAATTCAAACAACTGATTCTAACAAGCTGATTTCTGCTTAAAATGGTTACATCTCCAAGTGGAAAACACTTGACAGCTCTGAAATCGTTAGGAAATTTTAACTAAATCCATTGGAAAATTTAAGATCTGGCATTAGGACAAGACCTGGAAAGTGTACTTGCCTGGAGGAGGAGTTTATTTGGCATCCTTATGTTATTCTGCTAGTTCAAACATCTAGTTTCAAACAGCTTTCCCTAAAGCTCAGAGGTAAAAAGAGAACCTCCTTTCTAAGCTGACCTTCGTTCATTCTGGAGGGGTAAGGTTAATTGCTGTTTCATGAAACAAGATATGGAGATACTTTTGCTGCAGGAATTCGTGATTGCTTTGTTCAGCAAGAATACCCTAAAAGAAGAAAAGCTTCAGTCAAACTTGATCGACAACCTGTGATACTGGAAGACATGAGCATGGCCAGCTAAAAAGACATTCTGGAAAATTTGGCACTGTTAACACAGCCATTACATCTTGGGCTTTAAAGATAAACACTCATGAAACATGGAACTTCAGTTTTTGTAGACTGGTAAATGAAGGCATCGAGTTACCGTTTTTAATTGCAGTTTAGTTGCTGATAATACAAAGTGAAATAAAAAGGAGGACTTGGTGCTTTCTCTGAAAATAATTTTTAGGACTTCTCATTTAAATTTAAAAAGCACTTTAAAGTAAATATCATGGGACAGGGTTCAAACCAGTAATTGATCAAAAATACCAAATTTATTTTAGAGTAAATTTGTGTTTATAACTTGCACTAAATACATGTGAAAAATAAATAAATACGTGGCACTGTGAATCCGTAGTAAGTCTCCATACAGGGAGTTAATAAAATAGGTATTTTTTATATACTGGTCTGTGGATAAATGTCACCTTGGCTGTGAAATGATTTATTGTGTGATGACTTGCCACGCCTACAGGAAAATTCGTTAGTCAGCTGGAGGTAAAAGAGTTTTGGTAATTCTGTGTGATTTCTGGCTCATTTGTTTGATCATGTCCAGTTTCTGGTGTTCCTGTAAATTTTAGCTGTGTAGTTTTGTAACTACTATATGACACCCTAATTCATTTTATCGCAAAACTGTCTTTATAAGCTTCAACTTCTTCCCCCAATAAAATAATTTTTCTTTAAGTGACCTCACCAGAGGATGAGTATTTGATGAAACTACCTTTAATTGTGCAAAACCAATTCTTTGTAACCACTGACCAGGTTTGAAGAGCATATGTTAATAATAACATGTTTTTATCTGCATTTAATTCATGTATGTTTTTTGCTCATGCAGTCAACACACGTGTTAATGCTGTTAGGCCCAGCTCACTGCTCATAAAAGTTTATGTTCAAACTAAAACTTAGGATTTAGCTGTAGGGTTTCATGTATCATCAAAGTACATATTTTAAAGTATTTTTAAAATTTCTGTCTTGTTCTAGGCATTTTAGAAAATATTTATTAAAGCCTTTAGCCCTTTATGAAATGTTTTTGATGCTTTTATGGCCCAGAAAGGCATGGTATTTCGAAGTACTGATTTTGCAGTAGACCTTATGCTAAAGGTGAACTGGTGTGACAAAATATTTGATTTTTTTTCCTGTAAGTGATTTGTTATTGTTTATAAACAAATACAGTTCAAACTTAAAGAATACACTCAGTACTTTAGAAAAGCAAAATTCTCAAAGCTAAAATACATTTCAGAGCAAACAGTTATGACTTACAGGTAATTTAAAAATTTCTTCTGGATTTTTAATGTCTCAGAAAAGGTATGTAAGACTAGCGTTAGGGATGAAGATATGAACCGAATTTGAACAAGGACACCATTTTGAATTACCACATCATCATCTACTTGAAGCCGCTTTGTGATGGAGTTGATGCCAAGTCTCTAAGCTTAGATAGGGTATCATTTAGAAAGTGCATCCCTGGCAAAAATGAAAGCTTGCAGGTGAAAGTAGAGGATTTTTTGGCCTGTGTCATAGAGGCACCTCTCGCTTTACACGGGTGAGGTTCACACACCATTTTCAAATGTAAAGTAAGAGTCATATAAGGCATGATCTTAGGAGTATCTTTTACAGTTTGGTAAGAGGCTTCTGTCATCATTCATTTCTACATCCTCACTAAACTCTCAGTTGTGCTGGGAGAAACATTCTGCAGGTCTCTGCAGCAACTCAGGAAACCAATCCAGCTATGAAGTGATCCAACAGGGAGAAAAGAAATGGGTTTTAACCCAGATCAGTTCTGCACCATGGTGCACCATGTGCCTTTTGTGCCTTTGTAAGCAAGAAGGGGGAAGGGAGTCGGTACAAAGTAGGCATGAGTGTGGGTATGGATCAGAGGGGGGCTTGTGTAACCCTACCTTGATGGTAAAGGGAGTGTTACTAAAGCTGTATCTGCACAGCTGGTGTTTGGGTGTTGCTAGTGCCTGTTATTTGAAAACACGCTTACCTTCAAAAAAAGGGTAACATTCTCTTGGAATGTTTGGGAATTTTCCAAAAGAATGCACGTGGCTCATTGCCTTTGGGTACTACAGCAGCAAAATTGTGTTCAGATCATATTTCTAAGTTGTTTGTTTAAGACAGACAGTTTTTATTTACGAGAATAATTCCAGTTTATAACTTGATACAAAACAATGTACGTTACAGGCCTTCTGACAGTGCTGTGTGCTGCAAATGCTTGCCTTTTCTATGCTAGGCTGACATGTACTTGCTCTCTGCAAAGTACTTACTGAATTGCAGGTGGCATCTTCTGTGGACCTGTCATAAAGCACTAGAGTTTTCCTCTGGATAAAGTTCATTCTTAGTCATTACGACTTAGAAGCGTGTGTGGATACTTTGCTACATATTATGTGTGTGAGAGAGAAAGAGGGCAGACAGTGCTCTTGGTTTAAGGGACTGTCAGAACGATGTCATCATTTACAAACAATGCAGGCAGCTTGCTTTATATTTTGTACTATTCATGCTGCCCTGGTTTTTTTCTTGCTTTTTCAATGTTTGATGTTTTTCTTTTCAATGTAGAGCTCTTTTTGATTATGACAAGACTAAAGATAGTGGCCTTCCAAGTCAAGGACTGAACTTCAAATTTGGTGATATTCTCCATGTCATTAATGCTTCTGATGATGAATGGTGGCAAGCACGGCAGGTAACTCCAGATGGAGAAAGTGATGAAATTGGAGTTATCCCAAGCAAACGCAGGTATGTCACATTTTATTGACTTTGAGATGTCTGCTGTTAAATGTCTGATACGATTAATGCGTATAATGGATACGCTTTGCTGTTAATTCTGTACCACATCAGCCATTTGTTGTTGGGTTGGGTTTTTTAAAGTAATCTGTAGTGCAATTCTGACTTACTCGGTGAGAAATTTGATAAAATCCTATTTAGCCTTAGGACTTGTGTGCTGAAGTTGATGAAGTTGGTCCAAGTGCTTTTCTGTTTGCACTGTAAGCAAGTTATGGGTTTAATAACATTGTAGGCATAGCGTTTATATATGCAAGGGTGCAAAGTGAATTTTATTTGAATCATGATACTATCATGAATTCTTTCTACCCAAAACCTGGAAAACTGGCAAATCCTTCTTGGTGGCCAAAGTAAACGGAGACCCAAATAAGAGATGAGGTGCTCTGACTCTTAGTGTCTCCTGTTGATTCATAATTGAGGCTGTTCGCTTTACTTTCTGTGTCGTGTTTTCTCTTTGCACCCTCTGGACTTATTGAACCTGTATAATTATAAAATACTCCACTACCTGCACAGCCCATCACTTGAGAAATAATACCCTACTTTGCCAATACAGTTTGCCATTAGCAGGCTTCTGTTTTCTGAAGGTGTCACCAGCAATAAAAACCTATGGTACAAAAGGTACACCTCTGTGCTTATGTTGTAACAGGTAGTAACTTGAAGTGCTGGAATGTTGCCGTTTACCGTTTTTATATATGTTTTTGTGGTAGGGTTGAGAAAAAAGAACGAGCCCGTTTGAAGACAGTGAAATTCAATTCCAAAACAAGAGGAGATAAAGGGGTGAGTTAATGAAGTGCTAGTTACACCTGGCATCGTGAATGGTAACATTTTTCAATGGTTTGTGTATGCAGACTCAGTTTCAGATTTCACTGAAAAGACTAAATTCTGTCAAATAGAAATAAAATAATTCTGAGCACCAAAGCAATCTTTAAGTGCCAAAACACTGCAAATTGTTTAAATAATTAGCTTAGAAATAAGTATTATCATTAATACTGTAATGTAATAGGAGTTGTAGGTACTAATCGGGTACTGCATAGTGGCATTTCTAACAGCTCTGCAAGTGCTGTTCATAAAGCAGTTCAGTCCTTTAGTTTGGATTATACTCCTGGACTCCCTGCTTTTGGGAAGAGGCTTACTGCTGATTTTCAGAAAAAGTAAAATATTTCTTTACGTTTTTTCTAATGCCTCTGGAAGACAAGTAAAGCTGAGCAAGGATGATGAAATGAGATTTCACAATATATATAGTTATGCAGAGAGCATAAAGGAATTTCTTTATTACAGTTATGGATGTAGGAGCTGTGAAGAATTTCATGTGAGGGTATAGGCCAATTAAAATTCAAGGCTAGTGCCATTGCTGACCAGAATCAGTCTCCATCTCACAGCTGCTTTTTCTCACTGCCACTCTCTACTGGAGCAAATACTGAAACGTATTTGTGAATTTTAGTTGGTCCCTTGGTGCAGTTCACTGCATGATACGCAATCCCACTCACAATACATGTAATGGGAATGAGTGGTGAGAAAGCAGTGTAGCTACTTCAGTGATAGGAATGCTTGTAGCCGAAATCATAGCAATTTCATAATGGTACAGGAGCCAAATCGTTTTTAGAGAGTGAGGCTTTTCTGCAATGTTTTGGTCATTTTGAAATTTGAGAAACCGCTTCACAACCTTACTAGCAATTTCAAGACTTAGATATATGCATTTTAGATATAAGAGCCTTCTAAAGTAATAATGTATCGGCATTTTTAAAAATCTGAAACATGCTTTAAAATTCAAGGAAGCTATTTCTTAAACAGTGACTTTAACAGCACTAATGCTGTAACATTAGTCAGTCATTATTGTAAATCCCGAAGATTCTTCTAGTCATTTATTTCAGTTACAGCGTTTTAATAACTTCAAAAATCACATATATTAGATCTTCAGTATCCTATCCTGTTAGTGTAGGACTTATACATAAGGACTGTCAAATCCGTATTTACTTTCTGCTGCTACGTGGTAAAGGTTTCAGTTTAGATTATTAATGAAGAAAATGTCATATTTTCTTTTGTAACTATTTGTTTAAAAGTAAGTAAATCTGTCTAGTTATTTGCTGATGAATGATTATGGTTCTGCCTTGAGGATTCACTGGATTATTTGCAGGTTTTTTCTGTTTTGGTGCATTCATATCCTGGTATTGCGATAAAAATATCAACTGATGTGGTAATTTATAACCTGATCATTTTTATAATTTGAGTTCAATTTTTAGAAAATGGCTTTTTCGAAAAATTACTTAATCTAATGCTACCGTGTCCTTTGAAAGAAAATTGCATGGTTTTGTAGTTTGTCTGCCAATAAACTGCAAACAGTTAACTTAGTTAATGATGTATTCAAAGCAGCATTTTGACAACAGTGGAGTTGGTACACTGTCACTGTGTGCTAGCACAGCACCAAAGATTTGCTTGGAAAACTGAGTGGAAAAGCAACTACGCTTGCCATTGATACAGAACTGCAGTTCTTTTTCTTTAGTAACATTTTGTTTTGCAAACATGCTTACACTGTTCACAATCTCTTCCTTCAGCTGTAAATGTTTTAACATTTTGGTTTCTCCTTCAAAATATTCTTCCTGTATTTGCCATGATGGTATTTTTCCCAGTAAGTTGTCTGCACCATATGTGTCTTCATGGACTGTGTGCCTTCCTGTGTCTGTATACGATAATCCTCCACAGACAGGATGAAATACCAACTTCAAACAATTCCTCAAAATTTCTACATAAAAGCTTTAAAGAATAACCCTAGTGATGGCAAACATTAAAATTAAAGAAACATGGATTTTAAAGAAAGCTTAAAAAATCTGGAGCAGAAATGGTTAAATTTTTTCCTTGTTTGTTCCTTTCATACACAGATTTATCTCACTTTCTGTGCTGCTTTTTTAATACATTCTTGCTTATGATGCCTGTTTATGATTTGCAGTGGGCTTATGAAAAATTTAATACAATTACTATGCATTTGCAACTAATAAGCAGTTCTCTCTAGCTTTTTATAATCATGGCGTCTCTTAAAATTCGGCTAATCTTTTTTGCAAAATCAGTATATTACTTTTATTTTCTCTTTTTTGGCAATGGAACTGACTCTGACCATTATACATGCAGTATATAAAATTTAATATTAGTTCAGTAAGATTTACTGTATAGAAACCTAAAACAATTATTGTTATGAAATAGTATCAAAAATCAAATGGAGAACCCAATTACGTTTTATGAAGTGCGATAAATCAGCCACTCCTTTCATTTTAACTATACAAGTTGCAGAGTCTCTCCACCTCAGTCAAACTACACTGTTTTAGCTTTGTTACATTTATTTCCCCTATTCTTTTGCCCAAACTGAGGGACTTGCCTGGATGGAACAATTATATAGATATGAAACTTACACTTTCTGGAATTCACATTTCAGTATTTTTCAATATATTCAGCAAAGATCTTCTCTGGGCAAGTTTCTTTGTTGACCTTGTTCAGTAGATTACATTAACATTTCTGGTTATGAGAAATCAATTGCAATGACTTGTTGACTTCAGATAGTCAGGAGGTCCATAAGCTAAAACCTTGTCCATGCCAACTATGGTTCCTACATGCATATGATTGGCTTGAAACTAGTTCTTTTGTCCATATGACAGGTTGATAATTTACCAGTTCTTACAGTGGAGTAACAGTTTAAGTTAACACAGATGCCAGCTGATTAAAAACTGTATGGATGTCCTACAGAACACAGTAGTGCTATTTCCAGAGCTCAGTGTCACCGGCTGTGTTCCTATGGAACCATGTGCCTCTAACACTTGGTAATTTGGAGTAATTTTTTTTAAAAAACAGTGGTTATGGATATATCATTAGATATGAGTACATGAATATATCATTAGATATGTTAGATTACTGAAACTAGATGTTTCAGTATCTGATTGACAAGCAAGTCTGTATTCAAAGATGACCAAGAAGGATTGTTAATACTGTAGCAGGGTGCAGCTTTTGCTTCTCTTTAGGAAGGCCAAATGCTAGTTTTGTAATTGTACCAAAGAAGGTGATCCACTGTTTGAAAAAAACTTTGTCTTATGTGACCCCTGGTTGTTGTTGCTGTATTTCATTCCATACTTAATGCTGGTAGAAAAGATAATACATTTTTCTGCAAGTTCATTGTATATAATTGAGGAAGATGAGCCCACGGCGTCTGAGGACAGAGAATTACTTGAAAGTTAACATGCTCCAAATTTTAGAAATAGCTATCAGAGTATTTAATTTACGAATGGAGAATATTTTGGCTTGGTCTTTTTTTTTAAATAGCTTTATAGAATTGGTTTAATGGAAGTTTTATTACTTCCTGCTGTACATGGACTCTGTTTGGATTAGAAATAAACAGCCCTGCAGCACAGGGTCTCAAAACCAAGTTGGGCATTTTCTTACTTTTGCCATCTTTCCTGTAATAGAGTTTCTGCAAACCAAAGGATGAAAACATAGCAAATTTCACGTCTTGGTAAAACTGGTCAGATGAGTCACTGAGTTGTCTTCATTCAAAGATGAAGTTTCAGCTGGCTTCAAGCTAGCTTTATTAGTTCTAGGCATAATGGCTGTAAAAATTTTACTGCAATTTATTTATGAACTTAAAACAGTAAATTAGAGGTGCTTTAGTCACGTAGCGTCTTCAGCAGAAGACATTGCAGATAGTAGTAAATTCTGCGTTAATTATACCTGTAGACACACCTGTATATAAATGAAGATACATTGGTGCTCTCCACTTAGACAAGGAGCACAATTATAGTTTATATTCAAATGGATGGATATGTCTGTGTAGGTAGCTCTAGACGTTTTTATACGACCTGAGATGCAGAAATTCTTCAGCAGCACAAGCAGTAAATGTCAAAAGTTGCTGAACACAATCCTTGGACATACAACTTTTCACATGGTGATTCTCCGTAAATTCACCCCTGAAAATATAATTGCCACAGTAAACAGATTCATATATATCTTTTGAAAGTTAATCTTGGTATTGGGATGCAGACTGACATAAGAATGAAGTCATTTCTTTTGGTGAACTTGCAATGAATTGCAATTGTGGAAGTTTGAAACAAATACAAGTTTGGGTTGGATTCTTTTTATTGTCTGGATACTTTAGCTAGGCACGTTTTTTTCCTTTTTTGCTGTTTCACTGTTACTTAGGTTTATTGTAAAAGCATTTGGTAAAATGCCAACTTTTAACTTCCATTTTTCTTTACCGTATGATATGTTATTTAGCAGTTATCACCAGAGTATTTACAGCTTTGCCTTTGCAGATGGGTAAGACTGACAAATACTTCTGGTGTGCTGTTATGGTGTCAGCTGTTTGCAAAAGCATGTGTAAAGCCTCAGCTTTTATTTTTTTAATACTGTAACCCCTATGATAGATCATATCAGTGATTTAATTGACTTCGAGTTCATTATGATTTAGCCATCTTACAGCAACCTAGTTTTGCACATCTTTTTACACTCACAGCAAGCTTAAATTTGTGAAATAGAGGCCAGGCCATGTAGGGTGAACAGCCTGCCAATTCTCTCAGTAGTAAACGTGAAATATGGAGGGTGTGAGTAAACCCTTGATGTCCCGATTTCTGCTTTTAATGAGCTGAGAAGATAGTGTTGAACTGAAATACGCACTGCATAATGTGGTTGTAGGAGTCAGCTTCCACAAAGCTGCTGGTCTGGGCCTTTGTTCACACAGACATTAGACATCCTTTGTTTTGCCCCTCCTTCTCTTCTTCAGCAGTCATTCAATGACAAGCGTAAAAAGAACCTCTTTTCCCGAAAATTTCCCTTCTACAAGAACAAGGACCAGAGTGAGCAGGAAACCAGTGATATTGACCGTAAGTATGTGGCATTCGATGGAGAGCAAAGCACACGTAGAAGGGCCTGCTAGATTGCAGTAGGGTGTTACTATGGAGACAGTTTCATGAGCTGCAACAGGCTAATGAGCTTGAGATGCCAAATGACAAACCAATCTACAAAATCAATAAAACTATCTGTTTGCTGTTAAAGTAAAATATAACCCAGGAGTATCCCCGTTTGGAATAAACTGGGTAGTACTGTTGAGTAATCGTGTGTACCTGACTGGAGGAGATAGCGGCCTTCCAGCACTGTCAGTGATGGTTCCTCATTTCCAACTTGGAGGCGGTGGTGCAGCAGTGGAGAAAGTAAAATGGAGCTTACCAGTTTCTCAATTCAATCCTTTTAAACTGCTTTCTTCATTGTCATTCATTCTAAATTGGTCTTCCAAATGAAGAAAGGTAGTTGATTTTCATCATCACTAGCACGAAAAATAAAGTGTCTTCTCAAAAAGCAGTTGCATAAGTTTGCTAATTCAGACCAGGTCAACTGCAAGCTGCATTCTCTGCCATTTTCATCACTGATTGCACTTCGTGTGCCAGTCAGGTCAAATCCTATAATATAAATCTATCTTCCCCTGTGATGTTCTGGGAACTGTCTCCTGTCGTAGCGCCAATTTTATATATTACTGACAATTATTTTCTTTGTGATTGTCTTTTTATTGCTTGCCCTCTGGGGACTACTCTGCAGGAGGTCCCTGACGACATGGGATCAAAAGGCCTGAGTAAGTGATCAAAATACTCCCAAGTTATTTTAACCTCCATCTGAAAAATTACTATTTTTTTCTTTTTAACAGATCTCTTTGAGACTGATGCTCTACTGGCATAAGGAGGTTGACTAAAAATGTTTTCTAGTTTATAGTGTTCTGGGGGTTTTTGCTTTCAGGAGTTTGTTACTTTTAAGTTCATGTGACTATCACATTAGATTTTTTTTGTTGTTGTTCAGAAGTTTATCAGCACTTACTTGTTTGTCTTCAGTAGTACTGTGTTATTAAATCCGGTGATTGGTTTTTTTATGTTGTTTTTATCCCGTCCTTGTGTTTGTTTCTTTAAAAATAACCTATGATTTTTTGCAGTAATAGTACAACCATTGCCATAATATTTTTAACTAGTTACGGTTTTCAATCCTCTCTCCAGGTGACTGATGTTTACTGCTATTTAAACAAAAAACTTTGCATAGCAAATGCCATGGGAGTTTTTCTGTCTGAATTATTTGAACTCTTGTGATGCCACCACTGTACTAAAATGAAAAATAAAGATCTTGCTTTCACCACACTTAGTAAACACACGGCGTAACAAAATGAGTCACTAAAGATAGGTGACTAAAGGTCGTTAAAAATAACATCTCTTCCCAGAGAAGAATGCCGTAACTGAACAGCGTTCCTGAAATCACATGTAAGAGGTGGTGTACTTCTATACTTGGCCTCAGTCATGAAATAAAAATTAATAGTAATAGTAGTAGTTATAACATTAACTTTCCATTCAAGGAACTTCTTGGTCTAGGGCAGAAGACCTTAGCAACCTTTACGGCCTTGTGTGGTAAAGAGAAGATCATAAGCAGCCTTCATGGCTGTATGATTATACCTAGTTTAACTGTGACAGAACTGTCACTAGGTGGTTCTGTTACAAAATCGAATGGCTTCTGGCCTGTTTGTCAGAACGGTCAGACTTCCTGAAACTACTTTATTACACTGAACACAAGCTATGGTGCTTAGGCTCTGCAAGACCGCTGTTCTTGCTGACTACATCTCCACCAATTATGCCCGTTGTCAGACTCGCACCACTGGTATTCTCAGCGCTCCCTCCCATGTTCTGCCACAAGGCTTTTAAAAAATCATTATTTGTCTCTTCCATGCCTATGTGGACATTCTTTTTCCAGGACAAGAAAATGAAATGGCATTTGCTGGTACTTGCAAGCATTAGGAAGCATTTGTCTGTGTTTCCTGCACAGAAATGAAATCAGTTCAGTCTAGCCAGAGATTTGCGGTTTAAAGATATTAGTTCATTTTATCAAAAAACATTTTAAAGGTTAATGAGTTTACATATGGTGACCAACTTTTTTAATGTTTATTGATCACTAGAAGCATACTTGCTTCATTACTCTATTCTTATCTCTAGAGTCCCCTTGCTTCCTTCTCTTCAGTCTTGTGGGGGAGGAGCCACAGTGGATTTGATGTATTATAAAGGCTCCGCATGACAACATATGCACACAGTTAGGTACATCATTTCACATTTGTCTAGGTCAAACACAAGCTGCTTTGTACAGTTTTAGCCTGTGAATGTTAGTGTGTTTTGTTACAAGTAGGCACTCATTGGGTGGTGTGACAATTTTCACAATAAAGTTTAGCAATATCCAAGTTCATATTTGTTCACCAGATTTGTAGAATTTTCAGGTAACAGAATACATGGATACCAAAATTTTTCCATTGCATTTATTGTTATCATAAACATTTAACACAATTACATAGCATTAAAAAGTAAATATAAACAACTTCTAGCTACTGAAATATTTTTATTACTATGTAGGAGGCTGGAAATTAGTATAAATAGTCTAAAATAAAAGTCAGGAGCTGTTGAAAACTAAAGCATTACTGGGGAAAAAAATCTTAATTCCATATTGCACTTAAGTAAACTATTTAGTATACCATAGAAAGTGTCTGTTATTGAACATGCTACACTATACTGGACTATATTGCAGGAAATATTTTCTGCTGCAAGACTCTTAATATACTCAATAAATTGCCTGCATAAAAGTTGAAATGCATAATCCCGTAGTTTTTGCACAACGAAATTCGTCTTGAAGTGAAAACCTAAAAATTGCAGGGTTGCAGATGGACTATGAATTAATGTACGTTTGGTAATCTTATGTTGATGTGCTGTGTAATGTTTTTCTTTTTATTAACATCAATTCCTTTCGTATAAAACTAAGCTTGATCCTGAGAGCTATGAGACGTACCTTAAAACTTTTATATGCAGTATGTATTGATTTCAGCATTTTGATATCAGTAATGTCTTTCATCTGGATTAGTTTGTGTCAATTTGCTTTCTTTTGGACTCATGCCATTAGTGTATGTTCCTTATGTTTTTTTCCATTGTGTTGCAATTTCAGAGCATGTAACCTCTAATGCCAGCGATAGTGAAAGTAGTTACCGTAAGTGTTTTAAGTTCTTTGTTTATTTGGATCCTTTGTTTAGTAGCTCTTTCTTTGGTCTTGTTTGTCTGTCTTTCTGGGTATTTACATGTTATCGAACTTCCCAGTCACCTTCAGGTGAAATCCATGTTTATGTGTCTGGCGAATACTGCATATTGTGCTGTGTCTTTGTTTTTAAAAAACAGACTAGAAAGAGTCATGGCAAACCACCTATGGGTATTTTTATTACGATCTATGATTTTCTTAGTTCAGCTTAATTTTAATCTATGCCTATTTTTTTAATTATGCAAGCTAGCTTGACCTACCAAAACCTAAATGTAAATTTAATGCTGACAAATGTAATTATATGTAGTTGAGCTTAGTACTGGAAGCATAACTAAACTATGTAATCTGTTAAATAGTGCAATAATTACCCTCAGTTTTTCACAACTGATAACTCGTATTTAATATATATATACTTCTAATGAAAGTGAAGATAAGAACATGTATTTACCCATGCTTTCAGCTTTCATTTATCTATTTTGTCAAGTGTAAGTGCTGAGTATGAATTGTCTTCAAAGCATATGAGACACATTCAGTTCTGGAGTCAGTTACGATAAATTAGCATGCTAGGCACGTATTCATGTTCTCTCTCTGAAGACATCATATGTTGTAAATACTAGGCTGAGACCAAGTTAACTTTTTTACTAGCCCAAGCTACAACACTATTCACTATTACCCAAGCTACAGCAGTACTACATGTTCACAGCAGGTCATAGGCTGCGTGATGCTGCTCTACAGTGCTTAAAGATGTAAGCTAGAGCCAGAATTTCAATCCCATTGCTCATTTCCAGTGAACAATTCCTCTGTAAGGTGCACAGTCCAGACCTAGAACCCAGGACAGAGCAGAGGAGGAAGATGAAAAAGTTGAGGGTTTGAAGAGGAATATGAAAAGAAGGAAGGCTGAAAGTCATGCAGTGTGAGAGTGAGCGGCTCACTGATCAGCTCCTGGCTCCCTGCTAACCATATCATGGGCACTTCAGAAACAAGTACAGTTTATTCTAGGACAATAGGGAAGGTGGTTCCTTAACAGGTATATTTGTTTGGAAGCTTTAGATCTTATCAGAGGTGATGATCCACATTTTTTCTTCCAGTTGATTATGCTTAAGGAGAGAATTTATACATGTGTATAAAATGCTCAGTGTCGTAGACTGGAATTGAAAAGAAACCAATTGGGGCAGACATTCATGTTCACTGATAACACAAAACTGAGCACGTATGGAAGTTGCCTTTGACCAACTTAAATTTTAACCTTTTTTAATGCCACACCATTAAAACTACCTAACCACAACTGTTTCGTCGTGAATTTGCTGCTTACTTCTCTCCCTGCTCCCCCTTGCTCCATGTTCAATTCCACCCCCCCCAAAGTTTTTTTCAGAGCTTGCTTTACTTACATCATTGGTACTACTAGTTAGGTTTTTTTACTCCACTGTTACTTGAGAAGGTCTGATTTTATTACGAATGTCATGGATTTGCTTATCTTAATGTGTAATTCCAAGCACTTTTTATTAAAATATTTTTTTTAATTTCTTCTCATTGCTGTCTAATATGAAAGTTATCTTGATTACAGATGAGTACGGTTGTTCAAAAGGTTCATTCTATTAATACTCATTTTCCAACATATTGAAAAGCAGTGACAATATATACTTTTTGCCCTCAATCAGGGGATGCTTTTTACTTGTTACCTCTTCATTAGTTTGCTTAACTGATTTTTGAGGTTACAGCAATGTGACTTCTCCAAAGAAGTATCTAATTACATGTGAGCTGGATCTTTCATAGATGAGTTGATAGCTGGTGATTCCTTTCCCTAGCCTAAAAGAGGTTCTGAAAGTATATACTGTCCTTCTAAAATCCATTTGCATGAATAACTTCTTGGTATATTAAAATATACAGGTTGCATGTTTTCATGTCTGTCTTAAGGTATTCCTCACTTGCAATAACTTACAAAATTAAAATGTTCATTCATGTATTGCTGTAGTACAGTTTGAAATCAAAATTATTGTAAATAGGAGAAATAATTTCTCTTAGTGAAATTGTGAATTTTAGATTTAAAAGGTCAATGGTATTTGTTATGAAATAAAGAATAGATTATATAGAAGCAATATATGAATTTAAAAAATTCTTCATCTGCCATCTGTTTCTCTACAGTGTGGTATAATGTTGGTATGTTCCTTTGCCTGTTTTAAGTATGGCTTATGAACTCGAAAGAATGTTCCAAAATTACACAAGTTATTGAAGGATTGTATTTTATTCAGAGTTCTTAGTAATGTCATACAACTGAGCTTGTGTCTTCAGAATTATAAATTCTCTGCTGTTATAATTTTTAGTGATTTCATTGCAAGAAATCTCACTCAGAGATACTTGTTAGACTAGCAATAGTCTTTTAGAGAGACAGCAACTGAGGTATATTTCAGGTGCTTTCACTAAAAAACCCCTGCAGCTGTCAAAGGTCAAAATTCAGTTATTTTAATTTCATTCACTGCTGATGAGCTTTGTGGAGCTGAGACCAACACAAAGCATTCTTTGTTTCCAGCCTCAAATTTTAAAATTCATTAATAAAAGAATAATTATTTAGTATATACAATCCTTTTTTTTTCTACAATTAGAGTGGTTGCAGATGTTTATATAAATGGTGAAGTTAATGGAAAATACACACACAGTTGTCAGCCCTCTGTAAATACAGGAAAATGTTGTTGTCAATGCTGGCTCCAGTACAGAGAATGTTGGTGGTGAAGGTGGCATTGCCTCTAGCAGTGAATGACAGCATGCATGCATTTCACTCAGGGAAACGTGTGTAAGAGCATTTCAGTAACGCTTTAAAATTCTTCTTGTGCTTGATGTCAGTTTGACATGCTAACATAAACCAGGAGATTATTTATACTCTGTGTCTTATGCTTTAAAAATTTGTGTTTGGCTTATCCTTGTGATTTTTTTATAATTCATCGCTCTTGAAAAATGTCCTTCATCAGTATCATTGTAATGCATATTACTGAGGAATGTCTGTGGTGTTACAGTTCATTGAATGACTCAATTTAAATATGCTGGTTTAGAAAAAAATACATAGATTTGTCTTTGCATTTACATTTTAGGCGGCCAGGAGGAATATGTCTTGTCATATGAACCAGTCAATCAACAAGAAGGTTTGTAGATCTCAGTTGTAAAATAAATACGATGTGATTTATCAGAATGCTTTATGTGCCTTTTTGAACTGAACACCATGATAAACTTCTTCACAGTTTGAACTTGTTACCATTATTCAGCTGAATAAGGCATAAATTATTATATGCAATTGCTAGACGATTTAATGAAAAATCCAAAGGTGTAACATAACTTACTACGTATGGCTTACTTTGTGCAAGGAAGATATGGAGTGTTTAACAGTTTCATCAGTGTGATTCTCAGAAATTACAGTTTTCTTCTGTTTCACAGTGCTTTAGCGTTCTCGCTGCTGCAGTTCCTTTTTTCTGTCACAGCAAAAAATATGTCAATAGATTATTTGTCTGTTTTAGTAAGCTTTAATTTAAGTGTTTCTAAATCATGGCAGTCTCCCATTTCTGTATGGGCTTCTTATATGGCTAATTTGGTTAGCAATTGCCAAGTGATTTCGCCCCCCCAGGAAAAAAAAATTATAATAAAATGGAAAATGATAGCAGATATTTTCTTATACTTGCATTTAAAATAAAACGCTTTTCAATGATTTCTGATGGGATGTTTTAATTTCCTTTTCACCGTAGTCCTGATCTTGCTTCACTGTGTATAATATAGAATTTTTAGTGTTCCTGTTCACCACCACAAGTGCTAACAGTTGATGTACATTTTCTCATAGATAGCTCATCTATTGCTGAATTACTCTGTAAAAGGGATGTCCTTTGGGAATACTTGATATCTATTACCTGTCAAATAAGGTGGCAGTATAAGTAAATTGCATCGTATATTTACATGAATTCTGAGTGTCTGAGATTTCATTTTGGGCTCACACAGTGAGTGGCACGGCCCAGTTGCTTTTAATAGTGTTGTGGAACACAGGCCTGTATAGACTTTCCAGTCTTGACCTGTTAATCATGGCATATGGGCTGCATTTCATCAGTAAGCTTCCAGAAGTAGTAAAAAGTGTGCACACCAGAGGGTCTCACAAAACAAGACCCATCTTTTCAGCTGGCATTATCTTCCCTCGTGCTGATAGCTTGATGGTTCAGTGAGAAAGATAGGAATACCAAGTGAACTCCTGTTGAGGTTGAAGAGAAAAGATGTGAACGAGTCTTCGCACAAGCTGATGATTTAACTGCCATATTATAAAAGCAAATATTTGAGAGCCAAATATTTTGGCATTTAAATACATGACTGTAATTCCCTTTACGAGTCTAAGATAGTGCATGGGGAAAGCCATCAAAGAACCAGCATCTTGTTCTTTTGCTTAGAAGCAGTAACACATTCCCTTCACACATTACCTGTAGTTCTCCACTAACTCACTTCCACAGTAATTTTTTTTTTTCCAAGAAGCCCAGAGGAATAAAGAGCCGTAATGACTAAAATGGATTTAAAGGTGCATGGACTTGAGACACTGGTGGGCCACCCTTTGTCTTTAAGCAAAGGTGTTTGTTATGAAATTAATAGGTTGACATTAACTGGATCCAAGACACTCCTTTTATGAATATATTAATACCGTGGAAAGGAAATAGTTCTGAAAGTCAAATTAAAAGACATTTTATAGGTCAGATTTTATTTAATCTGGACTTACTTGTGCAGTAAAGACAGATTGAACCTTAAACTAAAATCTAAACAGCTGAAATTATACGGTAATGCCAAGATACTTTGGCTTTATTGTCTTTGTCGTTCTTGCAGTATAACCAGGTGTTTTCTTCTGAAGTTTGATTTCCAACCAAGGGCCCTTTGTAACTTCATAAAAAATTAAGCTGCTTGTAGAAGATGCTTCATTTTATGAGAGTTTTAGTAGTTACAGAAGCTGTATATAGTTGAGTTTTTTCATATGTAAATATTTAATTGTGGTCATAGGGGAAAAGCAGCAGCAGCTTCTCCCAACACAGAACTAGAATTTCATTAACTCTGCTACTGCTTAGATATTTCACCCCTTTGAAGTGAAAAGATTTCCAAACTTCCCCCTTTTGCTTTTTGTATTAGAATGATATTACTTTGTGAAAGTTTATTTTTTTTCCCAGAGACTTCATCATTTAAGATTTCTTCGGTCACCCAGGATAGTGATTTGAGAGTCCAAATCTAGCATCTCACTGTGACTACAGTATGAATTGATTTACATTCTTCAACATGTTTTTCTTCTCTTTAGGAGTCCATATTCTTTTAGGTTTTATTACCACGTGATAAAGCTTATTTTGCTGAACCATGAAAGTTAGCAATCATACTGAAATGTAACTGACATTATTCCTTTATGTTTAATAGTCAGTTACACTCGACCTGTGATTGTTTTGGGACCCATGAAAGACAGAATAAATGATGATCTGATCTCAGAATTTCCAGACAAATTTGGCTCATGTGTTCCACGTAAGTCTCAGCAAATATGAAAGTAATTCTAAGTTATTTTTTCTGTTAATTTTCTTATTAGACATTCTCTATATGTTGAGTTAAAGATAATATATTGTCTAAACTTTGTAGACCTGTCTTAATTGTCAGTCATCTCTTTGCTTGTGAAAATTTTGAAGTATAAATGGGAAACTATTTTTGGATATTGTAGGGGGGGAAAATAACTCTGTTTTGCTTTAAAAATTACTGGTTTATATTTAAAGATACTACTAGACCAAAACGAGATTATGAGGTGGATGGACGTGATTACCATTTTGTCACTTCTCGAGAGCAAATGGAGAAGGATATTCAGGATCACAAATTCATTGAAGCTGGCCAGTACAATAATCATCTTTATGGAACAAGTGTCCAATCAGTGCGAGAAGTAGCAGAAAAGGTAAAGCAGTGCCAGTTACTTTCATTTACTGAGGTGGTTATCTGACTGTGCTGACAGGGGAAAAGAGAAGAATGGCAAGAAGCCATTAGGAACCCTCCGACTTCAAAGGCCTTGGTCAAAACCAGAAACAAAGCACATTGTCATAAATGCATTTTGGGAAACAATGAAACTTTGGAATAAGGAAAGTATCATGACTAAATTAGGAGAGGAAAAGCAACCATAGTTTGTGTCCTCTGTAAAAAGAGAAGAGAGAAGAAAGAATTGGAATGACAGGCTCATTAGCCTAGCTCACCATTAACTGTGGTGGATTTTATTAATACCATGATCCATTTGATAGTCACCTGTGCAGAAGAAAACTTGTAAAAAATGTTATTCTTTGTGGCCCTCGCAGATTTAGCTGACAAAGGGAAAAGAGTAAACAAACTCAGTTTTAGAAACTTTTTTTTTACGTAACTACCACTACATTTTGAAGACTGATCTTGTTGGTTTTATCCTGAATAGATTTTCATTAACTATTTATTGCAAAAACTGAGTATTTCTAAATTCAAACCGAAGTTTATGTGAGCTCTCTGAAAAAGAATGGGAAGAAGCTTCTTTCTTAAAAGATGCTTATTTTAAAGAAAATTTTTTGGTGAAAATTCTTTTCAAGTGTTCCACATTAGGCTGATGGGTGTTGTTCTACTGCTTACAAATACGGTGTATTTACAGTAGACAATGTTATCTGATCTGTCTGAGAGAAGAAACAGCTCTTTTCTGGGTGGGAACTCACAGGTGTGAATGCTTTCAGTCTGGACATTCAGAGGGTAAGTGTGGTTAAGCCATGTGACACGGGAGTGTAGTTAGTCCCCTGGAAAACGGCATAGACTGTTCTGGGCAAATAGCCGAGTATTGTTATTTCCAGCAATTCAACGTGCTGGAATCGAAGCCACGGTGAACATGGTGAGATTGTGTGGTTCATGTCATGGAAGTTCTCTTCAGCTGATTTTTCTCACCCAACAGAATAGAACCTGGCCCTGTGGTATATAGCGAGAAAAGTAAAGAAAGTAGAATTAATTACCAAATTGTTACAGTAAATGAACAGTACTTTGTATATGGGAGGCTGAACAAACCTATCGTAGGTTAAATTATGAAGCTATTTATTGAACAGCTTAAACATTATAAATCTTCCAGCAGTTGCTTCACCTGGTAGCACAGATGAAATCCTTCAGTTCCATCCTAGACTTGAAATTGGCTGTGCTCTTTTGCCCATCTGATGGGGGCTAGTAAGGTATGGAATGTTCGTGAATCTTTTTCCATAAAGAACGAATGTCCCCATGCTATTAAACCTCTTGCACAGGCAACATGGGACTTAGGGTAGATGCAGCAATTTTTCCATACCAGTAATAATATTTTTCTGGGAGACAATGGCCTGTCCTTCAAAATCATGACAGGGCTGCAGACTGGTTGATCTGGGACTACTCCCTCTTTGTACTCCCCTCCATCTCGCTTAAGAGAGGAGTCTTTTCAGTGGCTCTTGTTCCTGGGATGCAAAAGACAATTTCCAAGTTTTCTATGATGAATTTAGGGGAAGACAGAACAGAAGTGGCTGCTACTAAAGTACCAGAAGCATTATTCTTGCATTAGCTGTAAATTGTGTTCATTTGCCCATGCTTCCAGCTGATCCCTATCTCTCTCATTTCCGTAGCTGTACTGGACACAGCTAAAGGTGCTTTTTGGTGTTGTTGTTCAGTTACTGAACAGCGGTGCTGTCCTGTGTTTCTCAATCAGATGCAGTACAAGTTAAGGAACTAAAAAATCTGAAAATTATTGTTATAATGCACTGTGCAAAGAGCAAAATAGCTTCCCTGAATGAAAATGTGATACTTATATCATGAAGTACTTGCGTTTCTTTTCCTTGTCTTCCAAATCTTCACCTGGAAAGGAATTATCATGTCCCGTTTTCTTTGGAATCACTAGCAGCTTGCAGATCTCTTTGCCTGAGGCCACTGTTAATGCATGTTCATTACTGATTTGGAATAAACTATCAGTTATGTTCCATAAGGTCCAGCACAGCAGCCATCTAGTCCTCCACCCTTTGCCCAAAATCCTTTGGCTCCTGGCATAAGTTGTGGGGCCATACACAGCAGATTCTAAGTCTCTTATCTCAGAAAGGAAAATGGACCAGGCAATGCTCTTAATTCCCACTTTCCAGAGCACATGCCCCATTTAAAGAGAAACCATTTGAAAGATGTGGATAGGTCAGCATGTGTAGTAAAACCTCTGCTCAAACATACAAACGCCTTTCTTAAATTATACCAATCACCATGCAGATGCATGGATTGGATCTGGGAAACATCTATCATCAGATTGAAAGCAAGCAAATATGCACGGTTCGTGTGGGAAGAACACTTCTAGCCTCTTAGAGAATTCCTGAAATAAAATTATGTGGTTTTGTTATGCACAAGAGGTCAAATGTAATTGATCCTAGCGATCTTTTCTGCCAGGAAGTAGAAACATGTCAGTCATTTCAGACTGCAGTCACTTCCTTGCTCTTCAAGATGCTATGCAGGATTGAACTCCCGGGAGTTCAGAAAGTGTGTTGTATGGTGTCAGTAACCTTTGGGTTTATGGTGTATCCTGGCTCAGAATTCTGCCATTCACATTGGTCTTCTGCTAAAGAAAAAGCTTTCTTATTTAGTCACCTGACAGTGGTTTTCTGTTCTTCTCCCCATTGCTTTCTAAAATGCCAGATTACTCCTATGCTACTCAGGAAAGAAAGAAAGAAAAACATGTGAGGTTGAAATGAGCGTATCAGAGATGAGAGGAACTGAGGAACAGGAGGAGCCTTTGTGATGAGATATCCCAGAGAGCTGGAAAATTGCTTATAGTGGGAGAATAGAGGTGGTGGGGAAAGCAGCCCTGCCACACTGTCTTTCAACTGCCCAAGGAACGGTTAAGTCATGTTTGTTTCTCAAGAGGTGAAAAAATAATTAGTCCAAATAAATTGCATCTCAAACTTGGTATTCTACAGTATTGTACCAGGAGGAGGGCAGGAGAGTGCCGTCTAATGATTCTGATGATGGCATATTTCCCTGCTATCAGGGGTGGTTACTCCTTCGGGTGTGCCAGTTAAGTCATCTGTCCCCGCTCTGAAGTGCATCTGTGACACGGTCACCTCCCTAAAGGATGCTTGAATTATTAGCATCCTAATAATGCTAATAATTGGGGGGGAAGGGGGTAAGGAACATTTTGGTGGTGTAGTTGAAATACAGCTGTTCCACTGGATGATTTTGCATTGATGATGGGCTGCAACCTCTGGTGGAGAAAGGAAGGAAGAAAGGCCAGGAGCATCTCAAATGATTTACGATCCCAACAGGACCCTTGTAGGACCTTGTGCCAAAGTGGTGAAATCACAGTATCATTGATGTAAACGCTCAGTGGAGACACATTTTCTCTTCTAAATTACTGTGCTGTGCATACCTGTGACTTAAACTTTGCTTAGTGCCGTTTTCCCTTCTCTCTCACTTTCTAGGGTAAACATTGCATTCTTGATGTTTCTGGTAATGCGATCAAAAGGCTGCAGATTGCCCAGCTGTACCCAATCTCCATCTTTATTAAACCCAAAACAGTGGAAAATATCATGTGAGTAAAAGTACCTCAGGCTGAATTGTTTGTCATTGTGTTTGAAAAGTCAACTGCAAGTTGTGTGAAGACCATTGTAATATTTGCATTTTAAACACTGTTTAATTTCTAGGGACTTTTAGACAAGATTTCCAATTCCAATCAAAGTAGTTGAGAAGGAATGTCATTGTACTAAATTCTGTGCAACAGTGTCAGAACAGCTCATCCTTACTACAGCCTTTGCTTAAGTGTGGTGTTTAGGAGACTGCCTCCTATTAGAGTTAATACTCAGACAATTAAAACCATATGTCAAAAGACCCCCAAGTATGTGATAGTAGTTGTTAAGTGTATAATGTTTTCAATTTCAGGGAAATGAATAAACGCTTAACGGAAGAGCAGGCCAGGAAGACATTTGAGAGAGCCATGAAACTGGAGCAGGAATTTACTGAACACTTCACAGGTGAGTTTTGCTAGCAACTGTCCCCTTGCCAGGGTTGAAATTTTACTGCTTGTTGTAAAACAGGAATTGCTTCACCGTTGAGATAAGGCTGAACTTTGTTTTCCAGCTAATCTGTGATTGTTTTGTTTTTTCAGTTTGATCAATTAATTCAATACATACAAAAATTGACTGGGAGCTTAATTTAGGATTTAAAAACTGAGGCTTTCTACCATTTTCCTAGGTACCGTAATGCAGATGTTTCCTTTGTTGATACATTTTACACTTAAATATTTTTATTTGCAGAGCTGAGATTGCCCTGCAAAGGTCCTTGTAGAAAATTATTTATTTCCTTTTTTGTGTAAATTAAGTAGTAAAGAATGATGGTAATTAATTAAGCCTCTGGAAATTGGGCTCTACAGTATTATCGTACTCAGCAAATGAAATTTGTGTATGCCAGGGACCTAACTGTAACAGCAAGGGATGGGCTGCAGGCACTCAAACTGTGCGAAGTGTTTGCACTGTGCCTTGCAGTAGGAGGAGATTCAGCGATTGACCAAGTCAGGATCTTCACAAGGACAGAAATGAGCCTTCCCTATTCCTGTCGTAGGTAGACACTCACTCCTTTCCTTTCTGTTATGTTTTCTTTCGCAGTGTGTCAGTGTTTGCTGGCCCATTCACCTCGTTTCTGTGATATGACTCCTTTGCCAGTTCACTCTTCCACATCTTATGCGGGCAGAGCTGTGTGTGCCACAGCTGCTCCATCTGGGCAGAGACAGGAGGGCAGGAAAGGGTGGTGGCTTCACATGGGTGGAAGATAGAGGAACCAGTAGACTCATTGCCCCAGTTTTCCTGCTGCCTGGTTCTCTACACTGTGTGCTACCCACACAATGAACAGTTTGACTCCATCCCTTTTTGTGTACCTCCCTTCTCCGCTGCCTCGTGCCAATAATGCATCTGGCTCTTGCACTCTTCCCATAGCTCTCTCTTTGCACCCAGGAAATTATAGGACTTTCAACAAATATCGCAAATTCTTCCCATTATAGAGTTCCTTACCAAATGACTTGCAAGTATGTAAGGTTTGTTCAAGAAACAAATGAGTTTATTTTAATAGATATTAATTAATTATTTACTTAGGGGCTGGTATTCTCCCAGGCTACCTCAAGGCGTTATTAGGATACTTTTCCAGAAAATTAAGGGACATAGTTCAAGAGATTTGAAAAACCTATAGGCCTTTTTAAGTGCTCTAGTGCTCATGGCTGTGTTTCTTCTCAGAAGTGGCTTGTTGACAAAGGAAGATAGCAATGGTCAGACTTCTGTCCTCAGTAATCCAGTTCAGGTCAGAAACTCTTTTCTGAATCTGTTTGAGATCCTTGAAGATATGACAAATCCCACTTACTACTAAAAATGTGGAGACTGCCACCCATGAGTCAGGTGGTAAAAGAGAATGTGTGAGCATTGCCTAATACATTAAAAAAATACCACATCTTAGGGTAAATGAAATCAGTTTCATCAGCAAGTTAAGTTTAAACAGGCTTAAACTTTGCACACTGGAGAGCATATCCCTCTTCTGATTGAGGGTATTGAGCTTTGGAAGAGGTGTGGTTAAACATAGCTGGAGAGAAGTAAGATGCTGAAGCTTAGGATTATTTGCATTGCAAAGACATTTCTAAATCTTACTAACGCGCTATTGTGCTGTGAACATTATACTTGACCTCTAACAATTGAACAGTCTTCTCCCACAGGCACTATCACAATGGGCTGCAGATGGGAAGAATTTAAGAGATGGGAATGATGAGTAGGAATAAAAATGAAGTAATTTGTATGAAAGCAAAGCTTGAAAGCAACATTAATATGTTAATGCACAAAAAAGTGGATCTGGCCCGTCTCCAGAATTATCTCCCATGCTGAACTTCGTCTTGGTTTATCAACACTGAGGTGGTGATTCTAATTAAAAAGAAGTTGCTGTCTCATGGTGATTGTTTTCCAGGCTGAAGTGTGGTAAGAACAGCTCAAACTTCAGTCCTCGTTTTCACCGGGCTGTGCTTAACTCTGATATGTCAGAACACATCCATATTGGCTCACTTCTGATTATGTTTTAACCTTGGAGAAGATACATCTAACTCAGGCCATCTGGATAGAGATCGCACTTTTAACTATATAAGGAAGGCTGTTGTCTATAAAACTTGAATCTCTTGGCTGGGCAACAACCTCTGTGAGTTCCTCCTCTTTTTGGTCAAAAGCAAAGGTAGTGCTAGCAGGTAGGAATCCCAAGGTCAGCCAGCCGTGTATGAAGTGTCAGGAGCCATCCGAGGAGTTCAGCAGTCTGCATTACACCAAGCCGGACTCAGGCTGACTGCCTGAGGACAGAGCCCTGTGCTGTCTTGCCGTGTGTTGGACCAAGAAGTACTGGAAGATGCAAATTGACTCAGGCAAACTCTGACATGTGGTTAGGAAAAGCAAAAACAGCCTCCTCAGTTGGGTGTGTATACTTGTAGTAAAGTGAAAGCTGCTTCTAACCCCCAGCCTCTTGAGTGGGGGAGATGGTGCTTTGTGTGTCCTGTAGTACCATCAACAGTGTGCTTCTCTCCAGCACCGAAACCAGAAATCTCAGTGGGTGTCTGTTCCTTCAGCAATCTGAAATCCTCTTGCCACTCAGATTGGCTCGGAACGCTTGATTTCTGTGCAGAGTAGGAAGGATGGTTGCTGACTGACACGTTATGTTTTGCAGCTATTGTCCAAGGAGACACACTGGAAGAAATCTACAATCAAGTGAAACAGATCATAGAGGAACAGTCTGGGCCTTACATCTGGATTCCAGCAAAGGAAAAATTATGAAAACAGATTTTTATTTTTCATTTTCTAACTGACATCACCTACTACATCTGACGACTCTTAAGCCCTTCCAGTGGAGCCTGCCTCTAGTTCTTTCCAGCGTGGTTCACACCCTAACCATCACATTCTGCAGTTCTCATAATGCTTTACATTTGGTGTCTCTCTTAGTTTAAATAATTTGTATTATCGTGTGTTGTTGGTTTGCCATTTTTCAAACACGACAGTGGAATGGCCTGACCAGCTATTAGTTTGGGTGGGGGCGGGAGGGAATTGCTTGGTAAAATTCCTTAATGTTTAAGGGAAAGTAACTTTCAAAGATTTTTTCGAAAAAGCTTTATAGACATTCTTTTAAAATTTCATAGCAATTGAAAGAAAAGTTGTATTCAAGGAAGTTGTAAACCATGAATAACTTTGCACGCTTAACTTTAATAGCATGGTTTGGTCAGGGCAATCAATTTCAGGTTTTATTTTCTGAGTTAAATTCTATTCTCACAGTAATTTTTTTTTTTTCTTTCCAGGCAGTTAGAGAGAACCTTTCAAATTCTGAGTTAACATTTTCATTAACTCCCATTACTACTCCTCAAGGGATATTCATTTTCATAATTTCATATGGATATTCTTATAATCTATTTTTTCATCTTTTTGCCAATAAAATTGCTAGGGACAAAGATGTATAATGTTTTTAATCTTCCTCATGAAACACTATTTATAGTGTCTTACAGAAATTGTTTATAGATAATGGTCATCACACTTTTTGAGCCTAAAATATGTTTAGGTGCTAGGAAGCGTTGTATTTTTCAGAGGAATGCCAGATTTCCATTGGCAGTAATACAGAAAACAGCTGCAGAGATGGTCATTAGGGCAATGAGAGAATGATTCGTAGCCTAAAAATATGTGTGTTCTTAGGGGTCAGATTTTAATGAATATTTTACCCACAGTAACTGCCTATTTTGTTATAATA
>NW_010397143.1:0-24625 GCF_000710305.1 Buceros rhinoceros silvestris
CTCTTTTCCGTACCCCGCCGCAGGTGACTTTCAGGGACTTGCTTTGATTTTATTTCCTCTCTATCAGAAGCGGTAGAAATTGCCAGTAGGCTCAAAAGTTACTGAGGGAGAGAAGGGCTGAGAGAAGGATGGGAAGATGAGGAGTGTCACCACACAATCCTTGTTTCCTGAGGATGCCAGGTAAAAGCACTTTCAAATCCAGCTACATTTTCAGGGTGAGAAGATTTAGACCTCTAAATTATCTCCAGCTATTCTTATTTGCCTTCTTATTCGTTACAACACAGAAATATAAACTAAAAGTGTTTTTAGTGAGAAAGTTCGGAAAGATAAGGGGAAAAATAGCTGTGTAAATCAACATGCTATTCTGAGACAAACCCTGTCCAGAAGCAGTGATGAAAACTAGTGTTGATCAAAAATGGAATTAGAGTTATTAAACCAATTTCACCACAAAACTGCACAGAGAATTAAGCAGTGGAAATGACTTCTGGAGCAGAGTGTTGGAAAAAATCCCACTCGTAAACCACAAAAATATTACGTGGCATGAAGTATAACATAACCTCTTTAAAATACTGTGGGTACCGAGAGAGAACAGAGCTCACTTGGGGCAGCCCCAGCCCTGAGCTTGCAGCCATCAGGTTATTCTGTTGCAACAGCCCCTTCCACGTGGTCAAGAGGAGAGGTGGCACAGCAGTACCACAGCCACAGCGGTACCACGGGCACGGGATACTACAGGCACCAGGACCCACAGGGACGCTTCACGCGTGGGCAGATCCTGCAGGGTGGTTGAGGATCTGGAAAATCACACTTGAATTGACCCCAGGAACCCTACCCTTGCCCCTGCCAAAATCAACTATTTCAAACTTCCCGAACAAGCTGAAACCATTTGATTCAGTTCTGTGCTGGAAATGCTCAAAAGCAATTAATTGCTGTAGATTTTTGCAAAGCTGCACTTTCCATTGAAGGTTTTTCACCCAGGCATTACTACCAGCAGTGGTGTGTTAGCAAGCACTTTCTCTTGCCTCACCAGGTCACAGCCTGGTTGTGAGTCCCAGGACATTTACCAATTTCCTTCTTTCTAATGGAAAAAGGGGAGGGGCGGGAGGGAAGCATTAAAAATTGAGAGTTCCAATGGTGATCTCAGAGCAGTTTCTCACTGCCACGACTCCAGCGACTGGGAGAGACAGTGATGCTATCCAGCCCAGCATTGGGAAAAGCTCCAGATGCACCATTGCTGTGGCCAAGGCGTTAACCGTTAACAGCCCCACAGCACCCGCTACACTGATTGCCCTGTTGCATTGCATTTTTTTAGTTCCTTCCCTGGGCAGGTTTTCATGGTGAAGGTAAAGACACCAACAAGGTTGGCCTAGAGGAAACACCGAGCATTTTGAAGGGCTGAGATCCAACAGTATTCGATCTGTGCAGTACTTAGTGCCTTTCACATGAAAGGGCTTGAAAACACTTTACAAAATTTGGGCCCAACCTGCCTTTAAGAAAAGCAAAGGCAGAAGATGGATTTCACCCAGGGAAGGAACAGGCTTCCTGCAGATAACTCACACAGGGTTTACAACTCAGATACAGTGGTGTCTGGGACGAAAAGTTGTTGGTGTTTCACCATGTATGCAGCTGCAAGGTACAGAAGTCCAAACCAGTTATTAGCTCCACAGTAGTAATATTCTGCCACAGATTTCACCCACTGTCCACAAAAATGAATTTGTTCAGGGCCTGTTGCCAGGGTTGGGATGTGATGGATGTAGAGTACGGTCAGAGGCAATGCCAGACAGATGGAGAAGGCAAATTTGTTACTTGGATACGAAAATGGTTTCTTTTGTTTGATACATAGAAGTTTGTTTCTCAAGGCATTTTGAAGAGGATTTTCTGGAGGCCAGAGCCCCGAGTAGGTTTTCTTACCTTTGGTGAATTTCCAAGTCCCACACTGAAGGGTTTTAACCACAAGGTAAATGGCTATTTCTAGGGCAGGCGAACCAAAGTGCAATCCCAGTGACAAACAGGATATTACTGGCCATAACTGTAACAATAGGGGCTGTTTGGATAGTGAGTAGATGCTTTAACATGCTGGTTCCATTCTGTCTCTTGAACGCTAAATTTTGATTTTCTGTGAGCAAAGGTCTCTCAGCCAGAGTGATTTGTATTGTGTTTAGCTATGTGAGGTTGTGAATGTTTAATTAGGGCTGAGGTTGTACCATGAAAGAAATTAAATTCAATTACTAGTAGAGTTGGTTTAATAGTACCAAAATTAACTGACGTACTTGGTGAAACACAGAAGGGGGATGTGTTACTTGTTACCTAGGCAGCCACCAAACATCCCATTTGATAATCACACAAATTTTTCCCATAAAAAGTATTCATCCTAAAATTTATATTCAGGCTTCCTAGAGAAGTGAATGATGCCCCAAGCCTGTCAGTGTTTAAGAGGTATTTGGACAATGCCATTAGTAACGTGCTTTAACTTTTGATCAGCCCTATATTGGTCACGCAATTGGATTAGATGATCGTTGTAGATCACTTCCAGCTAGAACTATCCTATCCTATCCTATCCTATCCTAATCTAATCTAAAAGCTCATGCAACTAACTTGGCCCCCTATGCAGACAAAGGTGAATGGACTCATCAGACGGTTGAAGTCTAAGAAGAAGAAAGTGGTGAGACTTAAGCTGTCTAGTTCAGGCATAAAACACAGATGAATGTCATATAAACAGCTTTAGGAGCCAGAGTTGCATCATTGGTGAAAAAGAGAGGTAAATTCCTCCAAAGGAGAAGTGCAAAGCATGTGCACTAAAGACATAAAGTAGATGATGTAAATACGTCCCTCCCTCCCCTCATGTTTCGGCACAAACTGGTGAATATTTATAAATAGAGAATCCATTTGAAAAAAATTAGCAGTGGCATGTGACCATCTAATGAATAGCATACACAATAGTTCAGCCATGACTGAAACTCTGTAAATCAAAGGCAATATAGAAGAAGACAGCTGTTAATCACTGTTAGGAGACACATGTTTTTGTTCTTTAGTGATGATTCAATCTAATCTGTCTAACTTTGCACTGAAGTGGGCTGGAGCACTCACTGGTTTTGCAGGGCAGTGATCTCAACCTTGCTGGCCAGGCAAGCCATGTTGGAAGGGAGAGTCTTCTGCTCTGGCATTTTTATTAGCACAGGAGCAGTACTACTGCTCTTGGCCAGAGCAGTCAGCTTGTACCTGTGCAAATCCCTAAATCTATTGTATCCTGCCCATGTGCCACAGCACTGACTCAAATCCCTGTTCCTCACCTCCTCCCGCAAAATCGAGCAGTTGGAAATGGTCTGTCACTGATTGTGGGTCTGCCCATGGCTGGCCATTCTCAGTCCTGGGGCAGGCAGGTGCACCCAAGGGAGACTGGGACCATCCTGACACCATGCAAGGAGAAGCTTTGCCTTGCAGCCTCTCCCCATAAGGGAGGAACCACCAGCCAAGACATGTCAGAAACCAGATGAGTGCAGTAACATCCAAAATTTCTCCAGCTACAGGCACAAGAGCACATCTGTCCACACTTTTGATGTGCTGGTTATTTTTAACTGGTTGATAATGCACACTGGTTTCTCTGCTTGCCAGGGTGTATAAGCAATGACTTAAACCCCATACCATCGCTTTTTTCCCCCGTTGAAACATTATTAAAGAGGAAGAGACTGCCCAAGGAGATCTGCAATTTCTGCATGGGTGCTGCCGTGGGAATCTTCACACTACTGCATTCTTGAAACAGTTGTCATCTATAAACAGTCTTGGTAGCACATTAGAGAAACCCTTCATGCAGTGTTTGGGGTCATTAAACTGAAAGGGCTATAAATAACACAGAGAGTGAGCTGTGATGTTATTTGCATGGATGTTTGCAGTGAGGTTTTTTTCCTTTTAATCTTCATCCAATTTTGATCATACAGATTTGAACTTTATCCTTAAGAAAAGAAAGCATTGACTCTTTTAAGATCTGTCTCTGTAGACGAGCAGCCACAGAGTAGATATGTTCATTTTGCCTCTCAGGAGCGAAAAGGACTTCTCTGACAATCTTCATGATATTACCCAGAATAAACCAGGGATCTCAATAAAACATTTGAGGTACAACACAACAGAAACTCATCAGTGCAATTCAAAGATTTTCATGATTGGCTTTTTTGAAGATAAATTTTACTGAACCACTTATTCTTAGGCTCTCCACAGGTTTAATTCTGTGGCCCGTGTCTCACAAGCCAGAGGAAATCTAGTGTTCCTCCAGCTTTTTCACAGCCAGGAAGCCTTGACAGTCACCAGAAAGATCCTTTTGCCTGAATCACCATGGTTTTTCCACACTCAGATGAGACAGGCACCATACACACCCCTGAGCGTCTTGAGACCTTTTCCTTCTGAAGGTGTTTTACAGTATGCAGACTTGAGATAACGATCACTCATATCTCTCTTCCCACACACATCCCTGTATTGTCCTGTGGATGCGCAATCCCCCCGAAGCCCATGGAGACAGAGGTGTGTGCATGCTTTGTGATCCTATTTACTCAGGGCAGATCGTTTCTGCAGCAGTGCTCTGACCACTGTGGTGACAAAGTCCCTGTTGTCCCCTGGCACTACTGAAATGCAGCTGTGGCTGAGGGGGAGCCTGCAGCGCCTGAGCTGCTTCCTACCTTTGCCTCTGGCTCTGTTATACAACTTCTCTTTGTACTGGTTTGATTTTACAAAAAGCTTTATGCTACAAAGACACAAAAGAGCTCTGCACCAATCCCTCTCATATCTACCAGCATCTTCCTGATCACCCAGGACTCAGCTGACAGCCCAGAAGCTGCTGCAGTCCCATGCAGAGAACCGAATTCTTCATCCAGTATCAGCAGTCAGTGGATATCCATGTGATCAAGCACAGCAGAAGACAACGCTACACCATGACTAACATTTATAGTCTAAAAACTAGACGTAGAGAATAAGCAAACTACAACACACATCAGGAAGGATAGTTCCAGGAACTGCAGGACTAGATGAAGCAGCCACGTTACTTTATCCAGGCTTAACCACCCTAAATTCTACCTAAGCCTCTCTGTGTACTATTTTGTAACAGCTATATGGTGTTTAGGGGACAATAGGAGACACAAAGAATACTAAGCAAGGGGCCAGACCATTTGAATGTGCATTGGTGGCTCAGATGTAGAATGGTGGGGGTTTTTCAAGGTCAGCCACAGTCCTGAGGGAATGGGTTGGAAAGATAAGAAAGTCAAATGGCTTAAAAAGAAATATCTCTTTGCATAGTATGTGATTAACCCAAGGAACTTATCACTGCATAGAAGTTACCGAGGACAAAATTTATCAAGGTTTGCAAAAAGGAAGGTTGGACCAGATATCAGGGAGATGGAGTGCTGTTATAAGCACTCAATGAAGAAGACTTCTGCAAGAGATAACAAAATGTGAGCTGACACCACCTTCTCTTAGAGGCCAAGATAAGACTTAAATTTGGTCTAATCAATGGCAAATTATCCTAAATCTGCTACTGCTACAACAGAGATGAAGACTTGACTCCCTGGGCTGCGAGTTTGGCCCAATCCAGCACTCTTGTACTCAGTGCTGTAGAAAGATGCTTTTTGAACTTACTCTCCTGATACATCGATTGGCAAACAGATTTGGACATTTTGCTTATGCAGCAATGGACTGCTGAAAATAAACACAGAGGGGTTTGTTCAGAGCAAGAAAAGCATTAACAGTGGAAGAGATGAGAAAATGACCTTTTTCTTTCCCACTACTCCAAGACAGTCAGTCTTAGTCTTTCCCTCCCCTTCTAATCAGCATAACACTGCAAGAGGTGACATCAGCTGAGGAAACCAAAACTGAAACTGCAGCCTCTGGCTCTTGAAGGACAATCTCTACAGCTTGAACAATAACATCCCCTATCTTAAAATGAACAATTGACTCAATACATGTGTCCAGCCAGCCATCCCAGTGGGCAAAACCACTTTCGGGTGGTGCCAGAGTAGGTACACGTAGACAGGTTGGCCGATGCTTTTCAACAGCAGATGACCAACATATAGGAAACAAAAACTTAGCAAAGAAGTTTAAGCAACCAGAATTCCTGGACATGTAAAAAATTCTTCATTTCCGCAAGATGTGGTAGTGTTTTTACCAAGTCACCATTACAATGACTTAGTTCCTGGTTAAGTCAATGCAAAATGCCTCCACTAAAACTTTCTTCTCATTTTCTGTTCTCTTGCTAACACTTGTTATCTTGATGTCTGTACTAGTGATACACATCATTGCTACCATGCATTGCTCTGTCTATTTTGCCCTGTAGGCAGTGCCTTTCCTATGTTCTAACTTTCCAGTTGTTATGGCCAGACCTAATGACATCATGGAAATGGCAAGGGATGAGGAAGAGCAAACATACTTCCTTCAATTGTTCTGTGCAGACAAAGTCATTAAACAGTAATGACATCTCCTTTCAAATTATTATTTATCTTTGCAATGAAAAAAAATTACATTTCTAGTCTTTTAAGAATGATCACTCCCCAGTCTCCTGACAGATATATTGTCTTAAGCTATGGCTCTTCCAGTAAGTCAGGGAGTAAGTTACTAAAGAACGAACACTTTATGAATTGTCACCCCAAGTTTTATCCCAAGAGGCACTCAATGAATGAATTCTAGTCTGAGTTTATGAACTGGTACTCATCTCTCTATTTTCCTCAAATAAGATCAAGGAAAATGGTTTCTAAAATAATGTCTAATAATTAAAAGCGGGGGGGGACGACGTTAAGTTAATTTCCTCTATTTATTGCCAAGCATCATTCACATTCACACTCAGAAATCTCTCACCCAAGACAAGCCATGCTACCAGCAGCCTTGACTGAGTTCAGGGACTAGACCTTACATGCAACTTCTACATGTGCTGAAATGCTCAAGCGCCATTCATCAGCCAATGACTTTCCCATGCACCCAGGTGAACAGGAAAGCTCTCCCAGATCTGAGAATGAATCATTACACCTCGCTGCAATCCCAAGCACATCCATCATTTCTCAGCAGTGAGGACACAGCCAGGTGAGGGTAGCATGAGGGAGGGCCCAGTGATACAATCCAAGCTTGGTTGATGCAGATCTCATTATGCAGTGGTGGCTTTCCGTTAGTATTTGTTCTGTGGCAAATATATTCATAGATCTATGACCAAGAGCAAAACCCTCTTCTTAAATGGATATCACTGTGGGAATGGGAACTCATCATATGAGACTGGCCAGGATGGCTCAGAAAGGTCCTGGGGGACACAGTGCCGTTTGCACCCTGTAGCACTTGCTGGAAAGTGGTGTCCCCTTCTACTCGCTGTAACCAAAATGGTGTATTTGGGTTCCCAGGGAAGGGGAAGGCATAAAAGACCATGAGGTCTTGGTGTTTCAGCTAGCACAGGTCCCCAGACTAAGTGTCGGTCTAGTGCACCAGCAAATCCAGCAGTGGGGTTGCCCCAGCACTGCCCTTCTGCCTCGGGGATTGGCTCAGCAATGAATCCATAAATCTGAAACGTGCCAACCAGTCCCAGGGGAAGAGAAGGCTGGAAAAACCATTCACTGACAGGAGAAGCACTGGGAAAAAAGAAAAGAGAAATCTCCCAAGGGAGAGACGTAGACAGCTGTAAAAATATTCCCAAGCACAGTGGCACAGGAGGCACAGGCAGGAGGGTGATGGCCTGGGAGCAGTGCTGTACCAGGATCCTCGCTGCTGGTTCAGTGTAACAGAGTGATGAGCACAGGAGCCAGCACTTAGACATCTGAGAGAGTTAAAGAGGACAGTGCAGAGGGGCTGGAGAGAAAGGTCCTGCCACAATGCAGAAGAATGCCTGAGATGACTCACTAAAGCTACTTTCCAACCTCTGCAATTCTGAGGGGATGGAGGCCACGTCTCTTATTAAAGACTCTTTGGCACAGACATCTAGCTATAACTTTGAAGTAATGATATTAACAGTATCTGCTAATGCCCAGCTTTCTGCAGGCCTTAAGGAAAAGAACAGCTTCAGCAATGAGTGGGAAAACGTTCATGTTCAAACATAACATTAATTTTTATCCCCTGGGAGATGGGACAAAAAGAGCATCTATTTACAATAATAAGGCTGCTTTGCTGAGAACAGACCATAAGGAAAATCCCATAAGGCTGGAAAATGTGTTTCAAGTTCGCAAACTGTCTCATGCTCCAGCTCCAGAGTGGGCAGCCAGCCAGCTGCTGTGAGCAGCTCTGTCCTCAAAGGCCAGACCCTCCCTGGCTTGGGCACTCTCGTCTTCTGAACAATCTCCCCAGCTCCTTTTCAGAACTGGTTAACTTAGCTCAGCGTGTTTTCCTCCAATAACTAAGCAGAGCATCAATGTATTTTTCTAATTTTGGTGGACCAGTTGCCTGAGATCCTGTCCATAAGCAGCAGAAATGCAGAGACCTGATTTTTCATTCAAAAGGTGAGGCATTTCCACCAACAGAACTCAGCTCTGGAACAAACTCGCACAGAAAATGCTTCCAGAGACATTTTTCTGCTATATTTCAAGCAATGCTTTCTAGAAGTAATGCCCAGGACTTCGCGTTGTCCGTTTGACTTGGACGAGAGCGCTGCTGTTGACAGGTTAGGTTGTATGATCCTGCTGCCCAAATGACTCCCTATGGGCACACAAACTTCACTGAGGGCTCAAGGTCTGTCTACAGATAGATATGTAATTGTATGATAGTGCATTTTGTAATGGCGTCTTCACTTTTGTTTAGTTCTAACTACACATAGACCTTTTCAGCTACATCAAAACACGAAGATATACCACAGAATTGTTTGTAATTTCTTTCTAATTAAATCTTGTGTTTGCTCTCTGAAAACTTGTCCTTAAAATTTTCAGCAAAAGCATGACCAAAATCTAGTAGGGTATTATATGTGCTCTTATTTAAGCTCTTAGACCTTTTACCTCCACTTTGCTGCTTTCTTTTGTTCTATGTATGCAACCAGTAACTCTCAAAAATCAAGCACAATTCCCTTAATCTCTTGCCTTCTAGTTACTGCTCAGAATATTTTAAGCCTTTTCCAGGAATACCAGTAAGTAACATCTCTCATTAAAAAGATATGTGAAATACGGCTTTAAGAAAGCAATTTTCCAGGAATACCATCCATGAAAACAGGATCAAACTCAACATTAGAAGAGGAGTTCATATTCCAAAAAATATTCAGGTAATCTGCCAGGACCCAGGCCTTACGGAAGAACTCCAAATTAGCTGAGCCAGCTCATGATATCATTAATACGGAGAATTTCCCTTGCCATGCATAGTGATGTTCTCTGATGAAGTGTGCCACTTGGAGATCTGCTGGGAATTTACCTAAACCATTCAGTTTGGTTCAAGTCCAGAGGGGTGAGGTTGCTGTGGTTCTTGTTACCTTAATATTTTAGAGCGTTAAGTGCATTTTCTCCCTCTGCCTCCTGGGAAAATGCTAAAAGGGTGAAATAATTCATTCTTCCATTATTCGCAGTATATTGCCTAATTTATTTCTTTTCCTGTAAATTGCTACTTGTAGCAATACCTTAAGTTCCTCCCCGATGCTTCTAAGGAAGGAAAAAGCAATGGGGACTGTGCATGCAGAACGAGATCCCCAGTTTGAATTATGTTCGACAGGGAAAGGCTATGCCAAGAAAATGGTGGAACAGGAATAACTTGTGTTCTCTCCATATGGTGCTCCCAACTGAGCTTCTCTGCCCCTGTCCTCTATTTAAATGCATGAACCTGAGAGATTAAAAAAGAATCTTGCTGCAATTTGGCAAGGAAAACAGTATGTTGAGATGATGCTCCACAGGGTGGAAACGCCTGAGGACACAAGGGAATTTTGTCCATGTCTGAGTGCATTCTATGTTGTGGTGAGGTGCATGCGACAATTCATACAAAGACTACTTGACTAGGGAGCATCTTGTGCCTTCCATCACATTAAGTCCTTCCAGTCCTTTCCACAGTTCTCTCCACCTTTCTGAACGAATAGCTGTATTTCCTTTTCTCATTATTTCTTTTCACGTTGCTTTTTTCTCAAAGAAGAGTCTTCCCACCTGAAATGTTAGAGAAAAAGAAAGACAATTTGTCTTTCCAAAGCATGCCTAGGTGCAGCATGGGACGTGAGGCTGGCCAGAACTAGATATGGGTCCTGCAGAGCCATCTCTGAGCCACCTGGGTCCAAAACCAAGCCATAGACATTGCACACATAGCAGCTGCCCCACAAGCACGGAGTGATAATTATTACCGTGTGGTTCTTCTGATTGCCTCAAGCGCTGCTGAGCTGGCGAGAGCTGCAGCCAGCCAGGGCATGACAGCACATGTTCTTGCCTTCTGACAGATGTCAGCTCTGCCCGATGGAAAATACCATCCAAGATGAGTAAAAACCAACAAGCAGCCAGACAGGGCTTTGCAGGACGGTAGTGAGACCACCCCACAGTGACCACTATTCACTGCAGAGACCATCCAGCAGCCACCCCATTCCTGGAAAATCCGTGCCACAGCATACCATAAAAGCATTATCTCAGCATTGCTTCTTGTGTGTAAACTAAGGAAGGTCAAAAAAGCCAAGCAGCTGCATGAGAAACAAAAAAAGCCCAAGAAAATAGGAGAGAAGAATTGGAGGAGGGTGGGAAACAAATATACATCCTTAGAGGATGGAGGGGAAAGGTATGTTTAACAGAATATGGTCCATAAACAATCCATAAATGATAAGTGACTTGTAACAACTATGTTTTGGGGGATATGACTCACGATTTTGAACTTTTGGGGTTAGCTAAAGTTCTGGCGAGAGCATTTTTGATGAACTATCCCACCAGGAGAAAATGCTGATTCATGGAAGTTGAAGCATTTTTTAAATACTTGGAAGGACAAATTCTTGAGGTCCAGGGCCCTCTGGCTATTTCTGACAGTGCAGCAAGCAAGACCTAAATTGAAAACAAAATATCTGAAGGTTTTGTTTTCATTCCATTGTAAAATAAAAATAAATTGTAAAACCTCAAAAGTTGTCGCAAAGCTGAATTATCATCCCTCTGGCCAGCTCCACTTGATTGCTGTTATTATACATTCTGCAGTTACTGTACCGTAATCACTATTGTTCAAAGGCAGACTTACCTCCACTTCCCCTAAAAGACATGTTTGTGCAACAAAGACAAACATTTCCAAGGAAAATCCTTCAAATAGCATGAGCTCAGGTGTGTTTTAGGCTCTCTCAATACGAAGAGCTGTAACGACTGCAGAGTGATTGACGATCCTTGCAAGCCTTGGCAAACCTAATGGCAGAACCAGGCAAGGGCTTAGAAAACAGTCTTTGAACTGAGCGTTTGCCATTGCAGCTTTAACCTCTCTTGCACAGGCTGCCTGCAGAGTGATTTTTTTCCTCCTCCTTATGTTACTGTCTGATAAAACCACATTTCTAATCAGTAAGGCCTCACAGGTTTGATTTCCAGAAAGAAGTTGGCCCAAGCACTCTCAAAGGTTTTCAGAGACATCTTCCCTTGCCAGGCAGAGTCCTGCTGCAGTGGGGGGTGCCCAAAGTCAGTGGCACTGGGACAGGGACTTCAACTGTGATGCCCGGTGGATGTTGAGGGAGGTGCCCATGGCGACATTCTAGCGACGCTTCGTGTCAATTACGGAGGAAATATACAGTAAAGGACCTGCTTGGGAGCTCATGCCATATTAAGTTAGGAAGGACACCATCATGGTTAGGGGAATTAGGTTGTGTGCGATTAGTTTGAATTTGAAATTCAACCTGTATTCCAGCTTCTGGGATCATTTACTGTCAGGTCACTTCCCCTACATATAGCTGCATTTCTGTTACCTGTCACTTTAACAAACCGATCTTGCGCTTTGGTGGAAAGGATCATTCCATAAGCCAGAAGCTAAAACGGACTGTCCTACCCAGGAACTTTTCAACACAGGGCTCAAAATCCTGGCTTGGTATGACCTAAGGGAGTTCATCTGGGCTGTCTGAGGACCAGATTTCAGATTATCTGAATTTCAGACATCAGATTTTCTGATATCTGAATTTCGGATATCCTATGTGGGCAACTCTTTTTAACGTGCTCCTGCTGCGAGCTGTCAGGCAAGAATAAAAACACAGCCGTCAGAGGTAACGAGAAGGCACTGCTGGTGGGGCCTGATGGATTTTCTTCCTTAGAAGAGCTGGAAGCGTAACCTGAAAGAGTCTGGTTTCACTTCCCGGTGAGTGTGGTGGGTGTGAGTGCCTAAAATTAGATACAGTCTCAGCTGTAAATATTTATGCCTATTGCCATAATACTTAGCTTTTAGTCTGATGATCCTCAGTATGAGGAAATCATGGTAAATACATTTTGATATTGAAAACAGAAGAAACAATAGCATTTTAGGCAATCCTTTTGAAGTTTAGCTATGCTCACACAAACTGCTGGGTTCATCTGGCTTTGGAAGACTCACAGAGCTGGGGCCAAGCAAATCTAAGTCAGGAAACCCTTGAAGTGAAGGAATGTGTGGCATATAATAAAAGATGAAGAAGTAGATTAATAAGTGAAAGAAGCAGAGAATTTCCTTAATGCATTTCTGTGCAAACTCCTAAACTCCCAGGAAATCAGAATGAAGATACTTATGACACACAACAGATAATTTGTCAAGAAGGAAATACCAATTTTCCCCTTACATACTTGTAGGAGATTCAAGGAAATGTTCATATATTAATAATTATGTGATTTATTTTTGTCAAAGAAAGACTTACTAGATTACAGAGAAACCAGATGTTTGTGGGTGGTTTTGGTTTTTTCCCAAAAAACTCTTTGTTTGCTGTATTAATTTATTTAAGCAGTTAGGGAAGTGCCTATATTTTCCACTTCAGGAAATTTTCCTCCAAAAATTTGCGCAGATGCCTTTTACTAAAGACAACAGTCCTAATGCCACTCATCATTTCACAGACACAAGCCCTGTTAATTACGGGGTCTAATAAATGGGCTTTATGTCTCTCCATGTTTTTTGTCAGTGTGTACAGAAGAAAAAGGCATTGATCAGCAGAGGAATACACACACCGTCTCATCACCGGGCAGGAGCCTGGCTGCTCCATGTCTCAATGTGAAATAACGGGCAGAGCAGCAGCAGGCACAAGGACAGCTGCCTATGAAACACCCAGCGAGGGAATCAAGAGGGGTAGAATGGGATGGAAATGGAAAAAAGCGCTGCCCCTGCTCTTCTCCTGGCACTCCAGTAATGGAAAATCTCCCCAATACCTCCTATAGAAGGCAGCTCCCCTATAATCCCAGTAAGGGTCAGAGTTCACCAGCAACAATAGGAAAGAACAGTAATGGGAACCAGAAAGTCAGGAAAGATCAGGCAAGACAAACACCAACTTCTAAAACGTAGAAAGCTCAGAAGGAACCTGGCATTCACTCTGTACAATAGAGTCGTTCCTGGGGTAGAAAAAATGTAGCTGGCTGGAATACTCTTCTCTCTTGTCTGGGCACCTTGGACTGTGGCCAGATGTGAGAGGCTGGAAAATCTCTCTCAAGAAAACTTAGTTCAGAGTTTTTGAAGCCACCCTGTAGAGAGGATGACCCAATTCAAATTCAATTTGAAAATAAGGATTTTGAGTCCCTTGGAAGATTCCTTCCCCTCATTTTGATTCCCAAGAGGTTCAAATCGCATCGTTCAGCTTCCTGAGATGCTGAAGGTTCCCAGCTCCTCTGTGGTCAACGGTCCTGTTACAGACATCAGGGTCTTCTCTGCAGGATTGCAGCAAGCCCATCCCTCACACCCACCCCGTTAGTTTATAAAACGGCTCATTTAGATGCTCGTTAAACTTCTGGCTATGGAAACACAAGCACCAAGCAGGAGTCTTGGTATCAGAGACCCTTAGTTGCTGTAGAAGAGGATGTTAGACATATCACAATTTTTGCAATCGCCCATTTGGAGGGAAGACCACAAATTCCCTTAGCTCAGCAAAAATATATGGTAACTGGGTGATGACCACAGACACTGGGAGTGCAATGGATACACTCCAGATGTCTCTCCAACATCTGCTGGGATATATATCCACCCGTTGACAGATGGGAAAGCTCAGTTCTGAATAAAAAGATCTATGGAGTGAGTTTATAGTAAGGTAGCCAAGACTAGAATTTCTCTCTATTTGTTTGTCATCTTGCTATTTCTAGAAATATCTCCCTCCTCCCTCTTGTAACACCAGAGTGTATATTTCTCAGACATGTAGCTGGCTTAAAAGAAAACAGATCTTAAACTAGGATGAAGTAAGCCTATGAAGATCAATAAGTCTGAAGGAATAAGGGTGGGAAAAATTCCGGAGAAAAATGTTTATGAAGGAAAGCTAACTAGCTTGAAAAAACCGTGGTTTGCCATAATCTGCATACCCTCGGGTAAGGGACGAGCTTTTTCAAAGTGAGCGAACATAAGCATATATGGCAACGCAGGCTGAAGGACTGTTCAGAAGGATACAGCCCTGAGACTGTTCTTGAAAATACTGCATCACCTTGTTAAAGAATTACAAAGGGAATAGTAGGCTTAGGAAGACAAAATATAGGATCAAATTAACTTGTCCCCTGTGTTTTCCTGAGGTTACAAGACCTATATTTTCTCCATAACCAGTCCCCATATTACTTTAGCTTTGGCTTTCTGGATATTAATATGTCATTGACCAGGTATATCCAGGAAAGTTTCTGACTTACCAATCTCTTTGTGAAATCACAGGGAGTCTGCTCAGACACCCCAAGCTGCCTTACGAACATAGCAGTAACAATTTAGCATTTTAACAGAAGGAAAGGAGTTTGAAGACATATCTAGGCATAGTTTCCTGATGGTTTTCTCATCTTAATTTCTCCAGACGGTCTCAGCAATGACCATCTGTTTTCCAGAATCTGCTCCCGAACTCAAAGTCCAAAGATCCTGTGTGTACCAAGGAACGTTGCTGTTCTGAAAGGGCAGAGATTTTGAGAAACTCCTTTGTTCTGAAATCCTCTTAAAACCAATCCAAACCAGTTTCTTAGTGGTCCTCAGTGGTGTGGTATAAACAAGATTTAATTCTCATATCTTTGCTATTTGCTCACTGCTTTGCTCACTGAATGGCACCAGCTGGCCATTATTATTTCACACTCCGGAGGGTTCAAATGTTCATCAGCTCTCTGGTTCTGTGAGCTCTCATTACCAAAAGCAAAAGAGATTTCTGGGCTGTTTGGTCAAAAACCACGCTTCATATCTGAGGTCAGCATAATAATGCATACACTGCCTAATGTTAAAAAATTCATTGCATGATATTGAATGCTTAAAAATAAAATGAACTACTGTTATTTTAGATGAGCTCGATCGTTAAAGCCCTGCGGGCAGCAGGCATCACAGCAGTTAATAGCAACAGTATTTAATATCAAGGAGTATATTAAGTAAACACTAAGTTCAACCCATAAACAGTCTCTAGTATAAGCACAGTAATACATGAGAGCTCACAGGTTTTATATGAAAGCAGGTTTGTGTCAGTACTCACATTCTGTTTGGAGGGAAACACTGGCGTGGGGAGGGTCACGCAGCTGCAGGGCAGGAATCAAGGCCCAACCATCTGTGTCACGGACCAAAGCTTTAACCTCAAACAGCCCCACCTCCCATCCTGTGTGCACACAAGCTGCTCCTACCTTTATTTTTCACCTGGAAGAGTTGAAAGCCCTATTTCCTTTGCCAAAACACTTCCCAGCCAGCCATATACATTGTGATTGCTTCTCTCTTTGTTTCGGTGTCTGTTCACACACAGACTGAAATCCAATCTGCTGAAGGCAACTCGCCTATTGTCACGGCTGGGGTGAGGATTTCATCCTCTGCCCCAAAGCCTTTCCAGCTGGGCAGCCAGGCTTTCCATTTATTCCTCTTCAGGCTGTTTCTCACAGCCTGGCTGAGTCTGTGCCCACGCGAGTGATATTGGAGACCAGTGAAATCTGTCCTGAGGGAAACAGCAGAAATACAGGCTGAAGGACCACAGACCACTGCAAGCTCACGTGCTTTCTGCCTCTAACACCCACCCTCCATATCTACCTGCAGGACTTCACTCAGCCCCTATGTGGGTGTAACTATGTGTTTCCCTTCACACATGTCAGGACGCCCAACCCTTAGGAAAGTCCTTCCCATAGCAGACATCTGGGCTTAAACACAAATGGAAGACAAGCGCACACTTGCGTGTTTTGCTGAAATGACCCCAGAATGAGGAAAGTCTGAATTACGCAACATGAAAATAATACTCTCCAATTATTAAGCATGTCTTGACAGTACATAAAAGAATTCTGGAGCCTTCTTCTTGGCCAAGTATTTCTCCCGCTTCATACCATAGGTATGCTCCGATGTGCCGGGAGCAGAATGGCAATACTGTGACTCACTTCTTATTGTAGGCCTGAAGTACCATGTGTTGTTCCAGAAAGAAATAGACTGTAGGCATAAGATTTGAAAGTCAGCTTTTTGTAAACTATCGTTCAGTATATTCTGGAGCACTTTTTGATCAGTTGCACCAGCCAGACCCTCCTCAGCTACAGCCCTGGCTGTGCTTATTTTTAAATTTGTAACTGTGCTGGGAATATAGCACGTCCAAATTAACTTACACTGGTGAATGAGGGAGGTAAATGAGGTTTTCTGTGTTTCCTTCCAGAGCAACTCTCATGGCTGTAATTGCTGCCACATGCTTTTGCTGTCAATTCAATGTTGTGTCTGTGCTGAGACGCTCAGGCACAGATGAAATGATGCTGTTCATGTGTCTCATCAAGGTCCATTAAAGCAATCCAAACCTTTTTGTTTGTCAGCCTACAGGGAGTGGAAAAGATCATCCTCCTCCTTTGGTTTTGCACAAATTATACAGAGTTTGCCCACCAAGAGTACCATGGGCTGAAGGGTTAGATATAGGTTTCTTTTGGTGGTGGGGTAGAAGTGGAAAGCAAATTAATTCCTGGTATTTAAGAGATGATGCAAATTCCCTATGCTGTTTGCTACCAGCAAGTTTCATTTGTAACAGTCCAACAATCTGCAAGGGCTCAGACACCAGCCAGCATCTCTGACCCCACCAGACCTGAACTGGAAACTTCAGGAGGGCAATTCCTAAACAACATCTACAGGGTTAGAAACAAACCCTGGGGAACAATACCTTGACCCACAGCTAAGGCATTTTCAAATACCACTGTCATGTCTCAAAACCAAAGCTGCATGGACTTTTGCTGATGTTTAATCTAAGCTTATGAGGAGAAAAGACCACGTGGCAGGGCTTTGTGAGCCACACTGACCAGACATGCTTTCTGGGGTTTGCCTTTTAAAGGGTGGCATCAGTATACTTGTCAGGAACATACAGAAATCACATGAAATGTTGGAGGTTCCTGTATATCCCGGCCCAGCAGCTGAAAAGTATGTGTCCCTTCTGCAACTCAGACTTTATACCTGTGGTTTGTGTTTAACCAGCAAAGCCCCCGAGCACCCTCTGCACACCCTGTCGACCATTACACATCAAAGAAGGTGGTGCAGATAGGAGAGCGCTGTAAGCCTCCAGCCTGCCTTGGCTTGGCTTCTGGCCAGAAATCCTTCCACCCTCCTCGACCAACTCAGCCCCTCATAAGCCTTGAGCTTTACTGGGATCAGCTGCACCTGATCCTTTTGGCTCAGGGCCGCATTCCTCGAGGGAGCTGTGAATCCCCCAAAGGATCCGCTCCAAGCAGATATTCTCCTCTTAAGAAACCAACAGTGCGGGTTACAGGAGACTTCCTTCAGAGGATATACGTGCAGATCGACCCTTAAAACTGTTGCTTATGTAAAAACAGTTGACTAGCAGACAGAAGCATTTTGCTTTTGATGGCAGCATCCTCACCAGTCCAGAAACAGCGCTGCCCATCTGACGCTGCAACATCTGGGAAAGCACCATGCTCATGCGGGTGCTAAGTGAGGTTGCACACATCACCCATGTGAACACGGGGAAGGACACTGCAGGATTAAAAAAAACGGGTATCAGGGTGGAAACACATTTCCTGTAAGACCAGGTTGGAATTATTTCACTCTGTATTGACTCAGCCTTTCAAAGAACGCTCCTGAAGCATGACCCAGAAGGTCACAGAAATAATAGAAGGTTTAGAAAACAAGGTCGGTAGGAAAATGTTTCCAGAATTCCAAACATCAAGGGTGGGTTTTGTGTGGAAAAAATAATACAGAGCCGCAAGGTAGCAGTCCAGAGGGACCAGTGAGGAACAGAGAATAGAAAGCTCAGGGCAGAAGGAAGATGGTTTTTTAGGAGTTCATATATTTTTAGAATAGCCTAAATGACCTCCAACAGCCCAAAATTTAGAACCAAGGTTTTTAGTAAAATGCATCTAAAACTGAATAAACTGCCCTGTGAAAATCACGTGGCACAAGTCATTGGAGATACACTGTTCAAAGCAAGGCTGGGCAGGCACCGAATGCTCGTTCACACAGCCCAACAGCACTGTTTTGGCTCCAAAAGACATACTCTCAGGTTTTGTTCTGTTTATCTGGTTGAAAAAGACTCTACAATAATATCCAAAAAAAGCCATTACGCCCTCAACATACTGTGATGATTGGAGAGTGCACAAGCACAGTAAAACAACCTTCACAGCATCCCTCCAGCCAGAATTCAGGGAAAGGCTCGAGTAGAAGGTTATGTCTTTGCTATCCCATTTGATGTTGTTACAGCCTCCGGTTTTAAGTTTTAAACCTTCTAATAGTGTAGTAACAAGCTTTCCATTTCTTTGCTGACGTGGTTGATGTCTGCAGGTTATTGAGTTAAAAAGCCAAAACACACAGTCAGAACATTTGCTTCAGGGTTGGAAAAATATATATCCTATTGGAAGGGCGGGATTTAATTAGCCTTTGTTCTCCCAAATCTCGCATAAACAAGCACGCTCAAACACCTCCCAGTACAAAGCAAGCCAAATCCACAGTGCCTGTTCAAACTGGAGTCTTCCTAGTCCTTGGCGCGTGGCAGGAACATATGTGCAAGTTACAAGGCTTGAAATTTAGGACTTTGCTTCATAAAATGTCCACATAGATGAGATGTCACTCATTGGAAGAAATGTTGTGCGCTGGGCCAGATCCTGACAGCCTTAGTCACGTGCGCCGGCGTTAGCCAGCCCTGGGACTGCAGTTGCATTCGAGGTTGCTACATGCATCAGGACTTGGTGTAGGGCTATCTTGGCTTTCAGATGTATTATTTGCCAGTGAGTTGTTCTCAACAGATATACAGCAACAACTCGTAGAGATTGATGAAAACTAGAAAATTAAAAAAAAACCCATACCACAACAAAACAAAGCAAGCAATTTCCAAATCCTGTAGTGGATAATACTTTATGACCCATGAAATAGTTGTAATAAAGAAAAAAAAAGGAAGGATTAAGGATTAAAGAGGTTTTTAGAAATGTGATAGTTATCCATGTCACTGCATTGTAACCATATAATTACTTATTAAAATACACATTCTGCCTTTGTAAAACTGCTGGTGTCATTTCTCAGCCACTCCAGGCAGCCGTTAAATGACGCTAGGAAACAGTCCACATTGTCTGCTGTATTGCCTACCTCCTCCCCCTCTGCTTTCGTGTTTTCTTCCTCTCCTCCTCCTCCTCCACCCATGCAATTTCATAACTATAGAATATCACTGCCTGCCTCCAACTGTGGAAATCAGGAGTAGTTCCACCAAAGTCAAACCTGAGGGAGGTGAACCTCTTCAAATGGTGAGGGAGTCTCCCAGTGAGAGAAGGGGTTAAAGCCAGCTTGTGGTAAGTGTCTTGGTGACCAAGGCCAATAATGGCTTAACACACTAGTGAACACAAGAAGAGAGTGCTGTAAATCTGAAAAATCTGCCTGAAAGTCTTTCTACATGTGTATATGAGTAGTGTGTGTGTAAACGTGTGCCTATTAAAAAACAGGAATTTCAGAAAGCCAATTATTGGTGCAAATGAGTCCCCTAAGGACACTAACAAAATATGAGGATAACCAGCTCCACGGTAGATCCTATGGCAGATTCTGGTTTGCCATATTCAGAAGGCGATACGACAGGCATTCCTTTCTTCATGAGATGTTATATGCATGCAGAATATTGGACCCTGAATTACCCGTTAGCACATCTGGGAGGTACCTGCCATCTGCCTATTTCCTATTATCTGCCGTTCTCCTGTTTCCGGTGGTTTGCCCTGAGTTAGCAGGTCAGGAGGCTTCCTGGGACCCTCTTTCTACCCTACCCCTTCTCATGGACATGCCTTTCTGTTTGGAGAACCACGTTGTGTGAGCTGAGAGCTTTCTCAGCGCAGCACCAAAGGCATTTGCTTTCTTTCAAAGGTTAAAAGTCAAAGGAACAAGGACCAAAGAAAATAGTTAAATCTAAAGAGACGGGGCGGGGTGGGGATGGACAAGTAAACTATGACAGCTTCCACCCCTTTCTTGTAAAATTATGTGCAAATCTTCTCCTCTATGAAAAACAATTTATACCTAAATTTATACGGCCAGATGGGTATGGTAACTCATTGCTGCTTGAGTCACAGAATCATTGAAAAAAAAAAGTATTATTAAAACAGGCCCTTCCCAAGGTAGCCGAGGACTGGTTTCTGATTTTGGCAGTTGTTTTAAATGATGTTATGTTTTGCTTGATAATAGAGAATCAAAAGCACAACCCAGTTTCCAGAGCAGCACTGACCTCTTAGCCCAAATAATGGAAAATTTTTAAAAACACCAGGAGAGCATAGAAAAGCTCATCACAATGCTTCCCCTGTCATCGCTCACTCTGTCTTCCCAGGGACAGCTGATGGAGGAGTGTTCCACTGGAGGTGGAATTTCAATTAAGCTCTTAACATTTTAGAAGTACGGACCGTAAGAAAAAAACTTGTGGAAGCAAGACAGCCGTATTAACCATGTTTATGAATTTGCATTAGGGCTGCGCCTGGAGGGGACAATGCAGTCTTTTTTATCAAATACGGAAAGCTGGGTACAACAGAGCCATTTTCCTGAGTATACTGCGTACAGTGGAGGCATTGGATGGTTTTCACATCATGCAAAGTTCAGCCTCGAGTCCCCATTGCATTCCAGATGCAGTATGCACACACCCAGTGCGGTCCAGATTCTCCTCTTTTCTGAGGCGAAAATGAGTCTTCACTTTCTCCAGCACATAGAATGAACTTCTAAAAGCTTCTTCTTGAAGCTTTTTTTTTTCCTTTCCCCTACTTTCTTTGCCTGTATACATGTGACAAGCAACACTTCTTGTGCCTGGGCTGAAGCCAGGAGAGTGTCCCAGCCAGCAAGATTAGCTGCGATAATATTTATTCATCATTACGTGCAGCCTGTGAGCTCGCCTCCAGGGCAAGGGCAAACTCTGCTCTGGTGACCTGAGAGTTCAAAGCAGTGCCCTAAACTTGGGCTGTCGTTTGGTGTTGGATGACACTCACCACGTGCTACTTGAGAGGTGATTTCTGTGGAGCCACAGGAGGGGCATCAGCCCATATCAGGCTGGTACTTAATGAGTGTGAAGCTGCCATCAGTTTTAAGAGAACTGAAGTCCAAATGAGCATTTCCTTCTGGTTTGGCTGACCTTGAACACCGCTTTAAACCATGACAAGGCTCATGGGTTTTTTTCATATTCAAAATGGCAGCTATTAAACCTTCTGGGCAAAGTATCATTACTATCCTGAAGAAGGATCTCTGAAACCAGAGTATAATGCAGTACAGAGGGGGCGTACAGGCAGAACCGCTTTGCACACTGATTTCACTTCTAAGGGTGACAGTTAACCCTCGTGACTGGGCTGTTATTACCCTTCCAGTCACATATGTTGCAAATTACAGTCAGTGTTAAGTTTAGACTAGGGAGAGAGTCTTAAAAACCAGTTCCTGATTCCAATACACTCAACAGGACTTTTCCATTGACTCACTGGGATTCAACCCAGAAATGCTGAAACACCAAAGAACAGAAAACATAACTGGAGTGATCGGCTGGCCGCTCTGGCGTATATGCAGAAGTCACTACTACAGGAGAAGAACGGGCTGGATAACACTAAATTTGGTAGCAAAGTTGATGGAATTTCTCTACATTCTTAAGCTTGGTGGGGGAAAAAAGACAATTTACTTGCGCTCTGAGTGTGCTCAACAGATTGTCCCACTGTTTGCTGACATTTAAGATTTTCAAATCTGGTGTTGATGCATGACCGTGGAAAGCCTGAAAGGGAAGAGATCTTTTCGGAACAGACATCTCTTGAGAGCACAGCTCCTACACATATCACTGACAGAAGGACAAACAGCCTCTTTGGCAGGACAAACTTGTAGGGCGTTTTCTAGCAGTAGCATCTTTAAGAAAGACAGAAGTGGTGTGTTTTCACTTAAACTTCCCTCTCACAAACCTTATGGGAACTGCGTTCACTCAGTTCTCCTTACTGCCAAGATAGAAACTTGGGTGCACATACACACCACAGGTCCTAATATCTGAAACTAGGTGTTCAACTATTAATTCGGTGCCTGGTTTGCCGTTAAAAGATACTTGAGTGAAAATCAAGATTCAGTTAAACATTTTGGTTTTAGATAATTTTTTCAATTTGCATCCTCCAAGATACACTGCATATGCAACACACCTGTACACCTCTGTATTCCCATGCAAGGCTAATCCTTTAAGAGCTTGGTGTTTAGTTGGTTGAAGATGAGGGGCTTATATGAATAGCTGAGGGCAAAATTTCAGCCTCCATGATTGGTAACAAGGTAGGATTTAGTGAGGTGGAAGACTGTAAATGTTTGGTGGAAAAAAGGGACAATTAGAAAGATTTAGGCAATACTTCTTAAATAATAAAGCAATGATGTTAGACTTTCAAGAGAACTCAATGGGCTGCTTATGAAGCCCAGTTACCAATGAGAATCTTGTGCTCTGCAGTGATTCTGCTGCCTTTCAAAACCGCTCACTACAACCCTGTCCAGCAAAAAACTCGAGCAGAGAGCTGACTTAAAAGCACATGTGTCCTCTCCCGGCTGTCAGTCTCAGCAGGAACACACGCATCTGCCCACACACATCCAACCGCAAGATTAGAGCCAAAGTGTTTATCAGTGGAACCTCACCAGGAATTTCTATCTGTTTGCATTCTTGTCAACATTGGCTTCTAAACTTTTCCACAATTTGACAGTAAGTGACATTTAAAGGGACAAAAGACCTTTTTAGAGGCAGTGCAACACAGCCAGTCACGCAACCATAAAGATCACAACGTAACCACGTGAATCCAGAGACGCAAGCACCAGATCCACTTGGATAAATGCTATCACCTCCTCAGCCTTGTGCAAGGGAAGCACGTGCCTATCAGATAGGTTTCGCTGTCTCTGAAGAATCCTGTCAGCACAGGACTGTCCCCTGTTAACAAACTTCCTAGGAACAGTTTTAAAGTTTATTCCCATGGAAGCAGTTTGCCAGCTAACTGGATTTGGACTGCACCTGCAGCCTGTGTCACAGGAGGAGGAAAACATCATGTATCATCCATCCAAGACCAAAAAATGTTCTTCCTTCCTTCAGAGGCATGGATAAAAGGAGTTGTGCTAGCTGCGCCTCTCAACAGAACTGATTAAAGCCAGGCTTCCTTTCTTTCCCCCTATAATTTTATTCAATTCAGTACTTTCCACAGAAACACCTAAAACTCCTTCTTTGTCTATCTTTAGAGAAAAGTAACCAGTTTCACCTTTCAAATACAACACTCCCTTTAAAAGGAAATTTCTTAGGAAATGGACATTCTTTTAAAAGAACAGGTTATAAAAAGCAAGCATAATACAGAGGGAATGATTTTTTTTTTTTTGAGCATTCATTTGCTGAGTTACTTTAGGCACTCTGCGCACCTTGTTGGTCGGAGGAACTTCAGAAGATAAATCACTTGCAGTGAACTGCATTAGACTGAGCCATAAGCCCATTAACCTCTTAACCTCCTGGTTTTTCTCCCCCCATCGTACACAACACAGCCAAGGAAGCTCCAGTTATCCAGAGCGCTTGAACCGCGAGCTGCAATGACAAACAGCAAATATGACTCATTGTTGATGTACCTCCATTACCAAGTGCGTCCAATGATATTTTGCGGGTATTTCCTAAGTACTGTAATATGAGTCCTACAGATCCCTGGGCTGGAAGCTAGCCCACCATTCCCTAAACACAAGCCTCGGTGCTGCAAGCCAGCGTGGAGTGGCGGTGTTTGAAAACGGCTGCGTGGCTGTGGCATGAATGTGCCATACACAGATCAGTGCGGTGGGGCAGAGCGGGGCAGAGCTTTGCTCCACGCCAGTGTGCGCAGGGAGGATGCGATGCATGAGCAGAGCCCGTTTCTCTTTCCATCCGCTCGCTCCGGTCCCGCTGCTGGACTGACTCAGACACAGGAAGCCTCTCCCCAGTGGGGACGGCTGTAGAACAGGGTGGCGTGAACCACCAGAGCAAGATTAATGCTGATGATGACCCTCTGGGGAATTTGATAGGGGGGGAAATGAGACACCAGCTTTTGAGAAGGAACCTCCTGAAAAGGGATTTGTCAGACCTTTCTCGGTAATGTTTTGAACTGGAAGTAAATCCAGTGGAAGTGTTCCCCCCTCCTCCTCTGTACCCACATCATGACATCAGTCCCTTCAAGTGAGGACCCCAGAGCAGGGGTGGGATCAGGGTCAG
>NW_010397143.1:24744-27753 GCF_000710305.1 Buceros rhinoceros silvestris
CTTTCCCTGGCCAAGAGAAAAATGACCTTTAAGCCACAATGCAGCAAAATTCCTGGAAGAAAGAAAAATGCCACCGACTCAAAGAAACGATTGGCCTCTGGCCCTGGTCTGCCTTTTGCGCAGACCCGTCGCAGCTCCTCTCCTTGCAGCTGCTTTAGATTCCCCACAAGCACCAGCCACGGTCAGGGGCCAGCAGCAAAGTTCAAGTATTAAATGGTGCTTTTGACTCTTCATTGACCTGTGGAGCTGGATGATCTTCTAATAACCAGATCAGAGGCGCATTACCTTTTTACATTAGGCAGGGGAAAAGACTCCCTGTGAGAGTTTCCTAAAAATAGAGTGTGTAGAAACCAGGACCAGAATACCTTACCAGCCTGACGAGACACACAGGCTCCTGCTCTCCAGGCTGAACTGCTGCATAACTCTTTATGGTGGCAGAAAAGTGTACTAATATTTCAATAGCTAGGGCACAGTGTTGTTCCTTCCTGCTGGTACAGGCAGCACTGCCTTGCAGACACCTCACTGCATGTGAACTAGAGACAGGATTAAAAACAGCTCTAGCAAAGACAGAAGTATGGCAAGTTAAGAGGGAAATAGTTCAAGAAGATACACCAAGTGGCAGTGTTTGCCATGTGAGCCTCAGCAGAAAAGTGTGTCCATTTGCATCAGACCAGATTCATCACTGACCGTGCTGTTAAATTGCCAAAAATAGTGCTGTGCATCCCAGCTAGCGAGACAGCTCCATCCGTCCTGCTCCCATGCCAGGCTGCTGTGTCACAAACTTCTGCCACATAGCTGCTGCCTCCATTGGGTTCAGGCAGAGGGATTTCTAATACTGCTCGTGATTGATGCTGCTTGTGCTGGCTTTGAAGCAATACCATGTGGTGCAGCTACACCAACTGTCAGGGGGAAACTCTGCAATGCAAGAAGGCTTCAACCCTACCTGTGCTCTGTCTTTTCTATCCTCCTCCAAATCCTGGTTCTGATTTACAAAGGGTGCCTAACCCTTACATATTTCAACAGTCACTTAATCAGTTATCTTACATGGCCACCTCTATCTCCAATCTGACTCCAAGGATGAAACAACCCAGAAAGTCAGTCCCAGACTTTAGTCTCCAAATGGTCATTCTCCAGGAAGACCATGAAGGATTTCAGTCTTGCCATATTAATAGTCACTTAAAGAGCTGCCCATTCGCTCTAGCATCCTTCTAAGAACCACGGCAAAATGAAATTCAGTCTTGTCACTCTGGTATAAAAGTATGTGTGTCAAGCCAGACAAAGCCCTGCTCTCCATGAGTATTTTCGGTGTTCTTTGACAACGAAGGTACAGCTCCCAGATGTTAGAGCTTACTTTTTGACTGTGATGATAAATGCTTGGAGAAGAAGAAACAGACAACGTGGCTGTATACCAGAGGGGAAAGAGATGAACAGCAGGTTCAGTGTGTACAGTAGGAGAGGACAGTAATTGCAGAGCATCAACAGCAGCATGGATTTGGTATATACAGGATATCAAATGATTAGAAGTGGGAGCTGTAAGCATATGGGGAAAAAAAAAAAAAGAGCTCGGGGTGAAACCACAGTTTTTCAAACAAAGGGGTTAATCCCAGCCTTGGTTACACACACATGTGCAGGTGCAGACTGATCTCAGCCAGCATCTGTGGAAAATGTCCCTTGGTAAAGGAGCACCTCACACGAAAGCAAATGTACGTGCACTCACACAGAGCTTGCTGCTGGCAAGATGTGCTAGGAAAGGGTCCTCTTCTGTCTACACTGCGTGGTGACTTCTCCAAAGGGCGATATAAAGTGTTTGTTGTCCAGTGGCATGGATTCAGTTCAGGAATGGGCAGAGCTTGTTTCCCTGACCAGCAGAGGGGCTCTGGCTGGTGAAGATCCCCAGTGCAAGGCTGCTGTGAGAGGTGGCAGAGTGGCGGAGTGTGGGGAGTGGATAGGCTGCAACTCTGAGCCTGCAATAAAAACATCGGACATCACCTTCCTCATCCTCCTGCTCCCGTTCCCATGCGGTCAAGACTGCACAAGCCTTTCCTTGCATCTGCTCCCTGCCTGGTTGTGTAAAACCTACAGCCATCATGTGGACAATCGTTTTATGTGCTGGTTGTGCTCTGCTTCTCCTTTGATTGCAGGAGCTGTGGATAACACTGAGACCAGAGAAAAAGCCACACAGACAGACAAAGTGCACTATGTGAAACAGCTATGTTCATGGCTACATTTGGCACTTTGTAGAGTGAAAATCTTTTACTCTGTCTCCCTGTGACAAATGCTGTCTTCAAAGAATAAAAAAACACAGACAGAAGGGAAAGAAAAGGTGCTTTGCTCAAAGCACTGAAAGTATCAACATTTAAAACAAAAAATAACCTGGTTTTTTTTTTTCTTTTAGCAGAGTCTTCAGGTTTTTGGACAGAACTTTGTGGTCCGCCCTTGCTTCCTCTTTCCTTACACTTTGTCTCACCACAAGCCGTAATCGAGCACGTGATGTGGTCCCCAATTGCAGAGCAGAGCACCCTGTTGCACTGGAGTGCTGGCAGGCAACTGGGCAGACAGATTTACACATCCCAGATGTAAAGGGTGCTTCCTCCACCTCATGCAGGCAGCATCAGAGAGGGTTTAAAACCAGCATCAACCTTCTCCTTGCATTTCTCTCCCTTTGCTTGTATGGACGGGTTTGAAAGCAGCCAAAGAGATAACAATGCCAATCTGTGGCAGCAGCAAAGGCCTCTGAAATCAAGCCTAGGGCTGATGCGGGAAAGCTCTGGTGCCACAATAAACCTACGCAGCCGTGAACTCCCCTCCCTTGCAGCTCTGTGAAACCAGTGCTTGGCCACAAATCTTGCTCACACCCACTGGAATGAGCGAGAGGTGCAGCACAAAATGGCTAAACCCACCCAAGAATCTTACAGCCTGCTTTTACCTGCCTTTTTTTAAAAAAAACTCCTTTTACCATTAGGACATTTAGGGTCAGGTAATACAGTGCTCACCTGCTGCTGTAGGGAA
>NW_010397143.1:27856-42371 GCF_000710305.1 Buceros rhinoceros silvestris
CCTCATGGTTTTATAGGTGCTCAGCCACGAACCAGCCAGGTTTACTGCTGCCCATCAAACAGACACTGGTTGTTTGCTGGACTTGGTTTGAAACACTGCATGCTGCTTGGTTCACACCATTTTTGTGTTACCAAAGAAGAGAGTTGATGGTATTGTAGTGTTTACAAAATTTGTCACTATGAGAATGTACAAAAACACTCAAAACCCTTTTAAACTCCCAAAAACGCACACAAAAAAGGTGTTTTCCACAACTTGTCTTTTCTCCATGTGGAAGAGTCCGCTTCAGCTGAGCTTAGACACGTCCGAGTTAATATCTGTTTCACTTAATCTGGCAGCCTGATTTCTTTGTGGATGTAATTTCTGAATGAATTTCTGGGTGTCTGTCAGACGCATTACTCTGACAGGGCAGGAACTGGGAAAAAACATTATCTGATGAGTTCGGCTCTGGACAAAGTCAGCACAAGACCCCGAGGTGCCTTTTTATACGAGCATCAGCACTGTTTCATTAAAAATCAATGGGAAATTACACCATGCCTGAAGACTCAGCAACATCCCAGGCACTAAAGAGAAACAATCTCTGTCAGGCAGCTGCAGCCGAGGCGAGCGCTTGCCCTGCTGACGTTCAAAATCAATTTCCAGCAGCGGCGATGTTTATCCACTCTAATCTTCTTGTCAGGGAAATCAGCTCAAGTAAAATATTGCAGGCACTTCGGCTTTCCGAAAGTGCACGTGAGCAACGTGCCCTGTTCTCTGCTGCTCCATACACCTGCAAGAGCAAAAGGCCCTGGCCCATCCCACAGGGATGAGCAGGACACTGTAGCCAGGCTCTGAGCATCACCCAGGCGATGTGCTGCCTGCAACAATGGCCAAACCTAAAGACTCCTCTGGTTTGAGACAAAGCCACAGACTCAGGCTTGGGATTTTCTACCCCATCTGCTCCAAGCTCCCCAGCATGGCCCCAAACAGCCCTGTCCCCTCTGTGCACCTTGTTTCCCTTGCTGTGGAACAGGAAATTTTTCTTTCTCTGCCTTCATTGTTGGCGTGTTTGCTCTGCAGAGCCAGGCTGGCCTCTGTCCGCCTGTTTGCACCAGCCTAATACAATGGAGTCATAATCCGAGGTGTTGCCATCATAAAAATAGAAACGGAGAACAATGTCTTCCTTTAAAACGAGGCATTTTATGCATCTGATCGTGTAAAATATGCTGCTTCAAATCCATTCACGATGCTAACCGATAACTCAAACCAAAGGTGCAATTCACATCGTACTCGGTCATTGTTTGGGGGAAGTAGCTGTGGATTTTCTATCTGGATCAATTTCTCCTTTATTTGCGATGTTCTGTGATTTTTCTTCAAAGTCCCCTTCCTCTGAAGTCAGATGTGATCCCCATTAGAGGCACTTTCATGTAGCTGAAGAAGTGTGTCAACATTTTCTAACAAAGATTAAAGTTCCAGAACACAAGGCGGGATGAACTGCTCGGCTCTCAGGAGAGCGGTGTGAAATAGATAACATTACCAGGCAGGACGTTTCAAACGGTCTCGCAGAATGCCTCTTCTAAGAGCTGTGTATTTCAGTGAATCATTAAGCAATTGCAGCCTTAAATAAAGCTAGGTGGAAAATAAACAATATTTCTGTCAGATGAAGGAATAATTTGCAGAGATTCTCAGTTTCATACCGATATTATTTTGATTTTTTAGTCGAGGTATCTGCTGCTACCCTGCATTTTACTGGCTATGTTCCTTTCTCACTTAAGGGAAGAAAAGAAATGCTACAAAAAATAATCATTTCATCACAATTTTCTGCTCTTCTGCAACTAGTGACCATTGCTTTTTAAGATCAAAATATTTTAACAGCAGTTTACATAAAACTAGACACTGCTCTATTTTTCAGAATTAGTTCACTTTTTTTTTCCAGCTACAAGACATTGTGACTGATGTTTTTCCCGACCAAAAGTAATTCCTCTGAGCTCAGGAGAGCTGCCTCTGATGTTCACAGGGTGGAAGAAAAGGTGAATGAAACCTAATAAATCTTTTCAAGAGTAAATACAATCTCAATGGATTTCCAGCTAACAGGGAGTGCGAGACATTCCTGGAAATTCAGCCGAATTAGAACATTTGATTTGATTCAAAAATTGTATTGAAGCATGGAGTGATTAACAGGAATGTTAAATTATTTAATCCTAACTTAAGAGTTAGAAGTTTAAAGAGCTTTGGTTGGAGCAGAAACTCATCACAAATTCCTGTCACTTGGAAAAGCTGCATATTTCAGTATTAATTTTCCTTGTACATGAGGATGAAAGGTTAAAAAATATAAAATTTCAAAAAAAGCAAACTTTCCTCAAATAGAAAGTAAATAAATGGATCTGCTGGGAAAACTCAGTATTTTCACTTCAAAACTTTTAAATCAAAGTGGTGGTCACACCTATCCATGCAAGCCTTAGGTTTAATGCATTCTCAACAACCTGAAAATTTTGGACTCTGTATTAATCCTTGCTTTCACCGTCATGAAAAGCCCTCTATGGCAGCTGAAGCCCGGATCTGGGTACTTGTCTTTTGCACCGCTTCCACACTGCACTGTCCATCGCCCAGCAAGCCACTGGCTGCCACGATGCCCGTGGTGCCTCCTGGCATCCTGGGTCTGCGTGGCTGCGTTACCCTTGGGGATTATTCCTCCTGGTGCAGGAGTCACTGCTCACAGCACACGCTGCTGTTTCAGCAGGCACACAGCTGAAACATAAACTGGTTCAGGTCTTTTCAACAAAGGGAGCAGTTCAGATCAGAGTTGGTTGTTGCACATCATTTCACATCATTTCTCCCAGTGGAAACATCTGAACTTTTCTGTTGAAAGCAACAGCTTCCCATGGAAACTTCTGATTCTGTAGAAATCACATTATCCAGCTGAAAGTTCCTTTCCTGCTCCATACGGGAATTTGGAAAAAAATCCTCTGGCACCAGCTCAGCCAGGCACTTCAGCACCTCTTCTGCACATCCAGGGCTGGGCCACAGGCTCTTGCTCTCCTGCAATACCTCGTCTGTGCTGAAAAGGCCACCAAATCACTGCCGGTGGTAGGAAGTACTCTTCTTAGATCACGGGGACTGGATCACACTCCACACTGGAGAGGAAAGTGGAAGGCTTCTCAGCGGAACATAGAGAAAGCATTAACAGCATTTAAAACCTCTGTGGTAGCCAAGAGAAAAAATAATTCCTAACTTCAGATTTTCTTATCGGAAAGCTTAAATGTTTCCAAGATTTTTTGTTTATGGTGTTTTACATTTCTGCTTCCTAAGTCACATAGGTCTAGAGCTGCTGCACGAATGTTTGGCAAATCTCTGCAGTTTGCAGGGTAAATAGCAGCTGACGTTTGGCCCTGGTGCTAAGTACAACGGGCCTGATTCTGCTTCTGGGAAATACAAAGCAGAGTTTCTGTCGTGGTCCTCCTTGGGTTCAGGAACAGGTTTGGTGTCAAGTAATGCCTCATGAGTAAACAACGGGAAAAGCACGGGAAAAGCCAGCATTCAGGTCAGATTTAAACAAGACACAGACAAAGGGTCAGAGAGGCTGGTGTTGGAAGGGAGCTTAGAACATCATTTAATCTTTCCCCTGCGCAAAGCAAGATTGACAGTATGTAAAACGTCAGCTCTGGAAGCGCTGGAGTTTGGGCAAACCTAACACTCCTGAACTCTCACACTTAACCTTATCATGTCATGCGACACAGTAGGCTGGAGACAGCCAGACTCCCTCCAGGGTGCCAACATGCCCCTGCCGCTCACAGCTCCGAGGATCAGCTGCTATTTTTAGTTATGCTACCGTAACTCTACGATGCCCGAGGCACTGCTCTGCTCGCTGAGCTGGAGAGCAGATCCGACTGCTCGCTCAAATGTGTGTCTTGCTCAGATCCATGTCTTGCTCAAATGCGCATGGCAGCACCCGGGACATGTGCCACACAGACACAGATGTATCCCACAGGTCTGTGCCCAAACGCGGCAACCAACACTAGCCCATCACTAGCTACATCTTTGCATTAGGTAGAGCAGCTAGCTCGGACAGCTTTGGTCAGCCTGCCTGGAGCCTGAGTCTAAGGAATAGGAGACTCGGGTTCTGTGCCCGGACAGCAGCCAAGCCAGTGCCTGCTTCCCAGTTTATATTCCTGCACATCAACCGTATTTCCTCTAATATCAGGTTCTTATGGAAGACAAGCTCCCGCCCCTTTCTGTGTATATCATAGATAACTCTTGCTTCCTTTCTAGCTTTGGTGTCTGTACTTTTTGTGGAAGACGCTGGTAAACAGGGAAGCCATTTTTTCCCCTGAATCACATCTGGCAGCAGTAGGATGTGCCACAGTGCACTGCAAGCTGTGGTACTAATGACGTTGACAGAGTAATGCATCTCCCCCTCCCTGACCCAGCATCCAGAACAGGTCCATCTTAGTTCCGGGCCCCTCATTCCTTCACTCTTCTACCACAATTACCAACCCTGATTAATGTGGAGCGATCCTGAGAAACAGCACGGCCAGCACAGACCCTCTGCCCAAGAGGCCTCTTGGCCTCTTAGCCAGAAACTCTTCGAGAACACAAGAAACAAAAGCTCTCCAATTTGTCAGCCTCAAAGAATTCAATCCACTAAACTCATAGCTACTGAGCATTAAAATGCTGAAGTCTCTTTCTACCAAGCACCTGGCACCTCTCTCAAGTTCTGAGCACCGGGTCTTCTGCCAGTGTAAGTCACTGTGATATAGGTACCTTGTCATCTGAAGATCCAGCCCGCAGTGAGGACAACCTGCCCTCTGCAGAGCAGAGATTTTGTGCCTTTCCATCAACATTATCTGTTCCCACTGCCGTCTAACCAAGACCAAGACAGATCACCACAGTTTTCAGGAAGACCCTGTTACAGAAGGAGTCAGTGCTGTTAGGCAGCACAGCCTCTCCACACCACTTTCCTCTCCCTTCCAGGCAAAAAACCCCTAGCTCTGATCCTCAAGCAATGCAGGAAGAAAAGTAGAGGAGAGCTGCCTTAATTTCTCTCAATCATGCAAAAAGCCTTGTCCTCCCATGGTCTGGAGTTATTTTGTGAAACACCTGTGGATTGTCTGGACACATTTCAGTGAGATTTGTCTCATATTGCCACTAATCTTCCATTCGGGCTGATGCTATTTACCAAGGCTCGTGTTTCCTTGATAACCAGATGCTTGACATAACTTTGGAGATAGTCTTTGCCCCGGCACTCAGTTGCAGTAAGAGGAATGACTTGTTGCCTTACACGGACAGAAGAGAGGAGATAAGCAAACCGTCAAAGGCTTCCTTTATTTCCACTTCTTCTCCATAGAGTAAAAGTTATACTTCTCGATCTGCTTACCATGATCTCAGCATCACTGCTAGGAGATTCCTAATACATCCTTCACAGAACTGGGTTTCAGTAAACATTTGATTTAAAGAGCCTTGACTGACTTTATCTGTGTTAAAATAAACTGAAAAGACCATAGCATCTGGTCTTTAGCAGGTGAGGTCAGCATAGATAGTTAAAATACTAATAAGATTACTCCAGTTATCAGCTATACTCTTTAATAATCTCAGAGCTCTATCACCTTTGCTTTTAACTTGAGCCCAGCTCTAGATAAACATATTCCTAGATACTATGCTGTGGTGATGGAAGCTGTAAAAATATTTAGAGGAGCTAAAAAGATATAGATGTAGATAATAATTTACATTCTGCTTTTCTTTTTTTGGATAGGCTCCCATTGCAGTCACAGCCAAATTTTTGTTTTTTCATTCATCTCAGTGCCACAATCACATGTTCTCAGGAAGGGCACTTCCCCTCCATCAAGGGTAAGAAGATATCTAGTATTCTTCATTGCTTATAAACAATCATAATATATTTCATAATATGCTCAGTTTTTATCTATTTATAGTACTCAACACTACACTTGTTCCTCTGTCTAGCATTTGCTTGGATTTAGTGCTATCATTTTCAGTAAAGGGTAAAAAGCCCCTTAATTTGAGCATCACTGAAATGCACAAATCAGAGACTATTTGCCTGCAAATTTAGTGCATTTACCTAGTCAGTTATTATTAGATTCTAACTCGGGAGCAGAACTGCCTTCCGTGGGGACAGCTGATGCTGCACAGTGAGCTGAAATACTCAGGAAGCACCTCCCTGTCTGCTGCAGTGCACAGCCCTCTATTTCAGACAGAAGGAAATCTAACAAAACACTCTCTTAGATACAATGTCAATTGTTCTTCAGTTCCCCAGGCACTATAATCATGTCAGCCTTTCCCATCGAGCACAGCTTTCCTCAGCGCTGAGGTCCCAAGAGCTCCCTCAGGACTGTATTTCTGGAGACACTGGGCGCAGCTTTCCTTGCAAACAGAGACCTCAAGGTTCCTTGGACTCTGCTATCAGCGAAGCTAAATTTGTTCAAGGATTGATTAGCACAGCAATAACTCACTGAGATGCAGGGGAAATCCTCCAGTGCTGATTGTACAAACAATGAGGTCAATGATTCCGACAAATCAACTTCAGTCCTGCTGTCTATAAATAAGTAATGTCCCAGGCTGCGAAGAAGCTGGCTCATGTTTTAGTGTGCTGCTTGTTCAGAAAGCTTTGGGAATTTCCATTCTCTTTCACCCATTTCTGGACCAGACTCATTCTGTTTGATCTTCCTAATCCACCTCCATTGCTTTTGTGTTCTTTGTCATTTAAGCTGGACAACACTGAACTCTGACTTCTCAACGCATTTTGAAGGATTTACTGTGTTTCATATTAGCTGCTTGAGTAAAAATAATTGTGGACTGGTACCCCTCTTCTGTTTGTTCTCTCTGCACAGCAAACATCCAGCTGTGAAAAGCTGTAGCCTTTTTCCTCCCAAGATGCTAAAAAAACCACATAAGTCATGAATCTTCCTATAGGATGACACTAGATGAATTTATTCCTGTTGCAGAATGGGACAACAGAGCTGTCATTTGGCTTCCCCAACGTGGCTGCAATGCGTGTTGGGGGTGGGCATTTTCCCACCAGCTCCACTGGAATCCTCAAACCTGTAAGACAAGGCAGAGGGAAGAAGTGCCCCTTGCCACATGCAAGAAATAGGAGTCCAAGGTGAAGAGCAATCCCTACAGACAGTGGAGAGATGTCTGGAGAGGAAACATTGAAAAGCGTTTAGATATCGCTTCTCTGATGCTTCCAGAAGTACCGGAAATGTCCCCCTGAAAAGGCTGGACTCTGCATATTCAATCCCAGACTTCCAAAAGTCTGCAGCATTGATTTCCATACCATGAGAGCATTGCAGGAGCGTGACTGTTTGCCACCCCTTTTGTGAGATGCCTTCAACGGGCATTGAGTTACAGTCTCCAGATTTTCCACACAACTGCAGAGTTAAAAAGAATATAATAAAAATTCTTACAAATACGAAAGCCAAGGGTGACTTGACTTTGGCCTTAAGGAAAGTATAAAGAACTGCAAGACTCATTAAATAACAAGAATAATCAACCAATGTGAGCTTTAGATCAGCCATCGAGGGATGACAGGTAGAAATAGGAAAGTCATGTTACCTCTGGCTGGATGATTAACGAAACCATTGCTGGACCAGAGTGTCTAGTCCTAATGACTGCTTGCAAAAGAATTTCGAAAAGAGCTACAAGAATGATATAAGAACAAGAAAATACGCCTTGTAGGAAGGCACTAGATAAGCTATTTAGAGCAGAATAAATGATGCTATGAGTCCTATCTGGCTTGAAAATCACTAAATGTCTGTGGCCTAAAGACAAAGCAGCAAATTCCTCACCACCTCATTAGACCAAGATCTACACTGAGTGAAATCAGCCGAGTCCTGGCCCCGGAGGCCCCTCTGTGCTCCCAACATGAGGAAAGGACTGGAAATGTTTTTCAGATATTGTAAATAGCAGAAGGGCAAAAGTATTTGCTCAACAGAACACAGATCTCACCCATTGACGAGGTGACAGAAAACAGTGAGGTTTACTCAGAGCCCTTCCCTTGAAAAATGCCGGCTCTCTACAGCCTGTAGAAGCTACTGGTAGATGATTGCAGAAGCAGTTAAAGTAAGGCATTTAGTAAAATTTACACCTAAAGTGCGGTATTTAAGCCAATTACAGGGCAAAATCGCATGCTTTTGATTTTTCGTTCAGAAAGAATATAGTTAAGCTGCAGGGTAAGTCTGACACAAAATATCAGTTTGGCTGTAATCAAATCTTGTTTGTCATGACAAATTTTTTTGCAAGAACTTTCACGAAATGGGGTAACATGCGGTGAGCAAGGTGTGACTCAGTTTCCTGGACATGACCCTTGAGTGTGGAAGTGAAGAATGGCCCAGGCTTGAGTCACAGGGCACTGACAGACCCTGGGTCAGCCAAAGGTCCTGTAACACCAGCTCTTATCTGCCGTGGGTGTTTTGGCCACGCAATGTTGAGCTCTGCATTCGGTCAAAGCCACAGGAATATTTCCAAGAAGGAAGGCTGCAAGGATAGCCTGCTAGCTGAAGTGGCACACCGTCGTCAGAGCTCGCCTGAGCTGACTGTCGTTCCTGGCCTGAATGACGGGCCACATCATTAAGGTTGTTCTCACTCTTTTGTTGACTGGCTTCCTTTGGTGGCTGTCAGATTGTAGCATCCCCAGGGCTTCCACTGGCAGATTTCCCAAGTGTTCCCAGCTTCAGCTGCAGCAGTGTAACATCTCCTGAAGATTGGTCTACAGCAGCTAAAATGAAGTTCCCCAGATGGTGACACAAGCAAAATCAAAGCAGCCTGTGAGAGTCTAATCCCTGGCATCCCTATCCCTATTTTCTTCACCTTGATCAGCAGAAGAAAGATATTTCTGAACACAAAATAGGATCATAAATGCATCTGAACACTTAGAAGGTGCTACAAAAATGCACTGTCCTCATTTACTTTGTTTTCCTGTCGAATATTCAAAGCTGCTTTTCTTGAAGCCTGGATGTGTAGTTTGAGTTTAGTTACTTAGATGCCTGACTGCCAAGGGAACTAAAAGGAATTAGAGACCTAAATGATTTTGAGACATGTTTGCATTTCAGTCCCTGGTTGGAACGTAACAGGGATCCTCACGTTTCAGCCATAGAGACCTTTATTGAGGAGCCATGCGGTGTGAAAAGATGACGACTTATAAACAAGGCTTTTAAAATCGTTCTTCTTCAAACAAACTCCTACAAAAACACTCCCGTCGTGTCTGCAGTAAGCCCCAGGGAGCAGAAGACATCTGTGAAGAGGAGGGGGATTCCCAGCTCATTACAAAAGCTTTCACAAAACTGCATTCAGGAAGGAAGGAACATTTTGCCCAGCAAGCAAACACATCATCAGCGTCCCCAGGGATATCAGCTGCTGGAGAACACAGCGCATTCAGTATATCGATAACTTCACAGAAATCACTTTGAGAACAGAACTTGAGGTCCCTGAGACACACTGGAATTTGCTGCAGACCACAGACAATGCATTTGCTCTTGAAGATAATGTCTGTACTTGAGTCATGCCTTGCAAAGATGATTACGACAGGATTAAAGTCTCCTGGGAAAATCATTGACTAGTTCCCCCTTCCGAGGAGTTCAACTTAAACCTCAAATCTATGCTGAGGAAAGCACACCAAGAAAAAAAACAAACCAAAAAAAACCCCCCAAATCCCCCAAAACCAACCAGACAAAAACACCAGAGAATTAAACCTCATAATTGCAGGTGAACTCTATTCTTTATATGAATGACTTAATGATTCTGGTAAAGAACATGAATGAAGTTGGGAAAGAATAGTTCTGGCATTGCTGAAAATGTTTGGATTTTATAGGTTGGTGTTGCACTCAATTTAGGGCATGTTCACAAGGAAGAAGGAGTATCAGCTTCTTAATTTGCTGCGAGGAAAAGGAGGTTCAGTTCTCACCTCCCTGGGAGCTGCTCTTGTCCTCCGAGGTGACACTGTGGTTTCAGTCCCTGACATGCAGTGTGGGGCAGTTCACCCACTATTTTTCCAACAAGGTCCATGTTCCTTTGTGAATTTGACTCCTTCCCCTTTCCAAATGTCCTGGGCATCATTAGGGCGCCCTGAGTCAAAGTGCAAAATATTTCACTTTACAGCTGAAAACCTTCTTCAGCTAGAAACTGGACAAATATGTATTTGTGTATTTGATATATAAAATAAGTGTGTGTATATGTATTTTAAAAACAAAAATATTGCTCTGTTTATTTCTTGTTGCTATCCTCCCTGTATTTAACACATTGCTCAGATCCAGTTACAATTTCATGTAGAGCTTCGCAGGAGCGAAGAAGTTTGGTTTGAAGTAGCATTGTGAAACTGGGCACAAGCTGAAGCCAGGAGTTTTGAACAGTACTGCTACCTCTTGAGTGAGGTTTGTGTGACAAGAACCTCTGGAAGTGAAGGGAAATCTATAAGGCACATATGTGGAGAGCTGTCTACCTAGAAATGAAAAGTTTCGTCAAGTGTCTACCCATCACCTAAAGCAGTAAGAACCCAAACCTTCCATCTAAACTCCACTGCAGCTGACCACAACTTGCCCTTCTGTCCATTTTCTGATTTACCCTCTTTCCAGCTGGAAAAGAAACAAACTTGGGCATTTCTACTGCCAGCAGGTCAATTACTCTTATAGCAGTGGCCATTAGTCTGTGTTAAGTAACAAGCATCTGGGACATATAATCACAGCGAACAGACAAATGTACAAACCTAAGAGTCAGGGCTTGCCTACATGGAGCTTGTGAAAGTTGGAGATGCGATGCAGGCCCATTTGCCAAAAAAAAAAAAAAAAAAAAATCTCTAATCCTGAGCAGACAGACACAACTATTCCCAGCAATTGACAGATGCTTTCCTTTATTAGAAACTCCTATTTCTCAAAAAAAAAAAGAGAAAGCCTTGCCATCCAGGAAGGTGCTACCATCTTTGCTTGCTGTCAGGCTCCTGTCATCTCTCTCCAAAGCAGCTGGATCTCATTTTGTTGGCAGAAAGGCACTAGAATAAAGGGATGTCTTCTCCCACGTGGTACCACATTAGACATTGCCTAAGCTATTGCGTATATCCTGGCTGCTGGTTTCACTGTCATTTGGTTCTGCAAGCACTTCTTCACCAGCATGGAACAATCCCCGTGATGTGCACGTTCACTCTCCTGCACCACAGCTAAGTGTGTCTGAGCTATTGCATCCTAGCCTGGTGTCATACCAGAGACGTAAGCGTTGGGAGGGCAGCAGACAATTCATGTCCCGTTCCAGTCAGTGCACACCACGAACACTGCTGTTGTGTGGCTGAAGGGCTCTCCTAGGGGTACAGTTCAGTCACACAAAGTCACCAGGGCTTCGCTGTGAGTAAATGAAACACAACGGGGAAGAATTTGGCAAAAATTGTTGACAGGTGGATCTGGGGTAACTTGGCCAACAAGAACATCAACAAAAACTTTCATATAGTCCCCAGGAACACAAACTAACCACATAATTAAAAACAGAGGTCCCAGTTCAGACTAGTTCATGGTCCACAACCAGATCCAGCCTACACAACACCTCCATTTAGCCCCTCGTCTTTCTGCTGTAGCCTTCAATTGAGACAGCATGTTTCAGAGCTCTCTGTTGAAGCCCATTAGCAAAACCCCCAGGCACACAAACCTGCAACAAAGCCCTGGAGGTGACCCAAAATAGTTACTCAAACTCTAGCAAGCGATACCCAGCTAATTTATGATCTAATCTTCACGCAGCCTGAGCCTGGACAAGAGGAACTTTCAGTGCAACTCAAGTTTTTTAACACTGAAGACCTGAGGTGATCTTTGTAAGCAGGACGCAGCTCAGTTTGCCTGCGCTCACGGTTAGTCAGCGTGAGAGGTAGAGCTGGATAACTGTGTCGGTACTGCCATATGGCAAATGTCGCTTCATATTCCTCAGATGTGTTAGATCACCTGCACCTCCCTGCACCCCATGGCCACACAGCTGTCCTATGAGCATCCCGCGTTGGAGGTGCCCTGCAGACCAATTCAACCAAGGACTAACAGTGCAACTGATGTTCACATACAGTCCTAAACACCACGTGAAGTCCCAAACACCTCCTTAGCCAGCTGAGCACTGCATAGCTAATGCACTGCAGCTAGAAAATTGCTCTCGGCTGAAGGGTACATCTTCCCACGGCTGGTCCTTGAGCAGAGTAAAACCAGCAGAAGAGGTCTGGCTCCACTTCTTGGCACAAGGGCAGATTGAAGGCTGGCCAAGGTTGCGACGGGAAAAAACTCCTGGCTGCCTCCAGTAAGCTTTGCAGGGACCACCTGTGGTCCCCACTGCTTCTTAGATGGGAGCTAAGAAAAGCAAGCGTATTATCTGTAGACTCACACAGTTCATACCTCTACTGGGACATTTTGAGACTCCCTGCACCATAAAAATCTGAAAAACAAGGCCCTGGGGAGGTTTAGTTTTGATTGTTTTATTCAAGTCAGGTTGAAGAAAGGGGATGGGGCATCTGGAGTGTCTCCTGTCTGCATTTGTACCTATCCCCCCACCCTGGTACCTCTTCCCTGGGCTCTTCCATGGACATCCATGTTCAACAGCCAGCCCCATTTTGAGTTCCCCTGGGAGCTGCACTGTGTACGAGCTACCTCCTGAACTGAGGAGCGGGAGAAGGGCTCTCAGCCCATTTTCCATCTCCTCTTACCCCTGCACATCACAGGGCAGCCCCAGCAGTGGATGGGTGCAGCCCATCCTGCTCTCATCAGCAAGTTTGGTCCTCACTGAGTTTGCATTTTCAGGATGTCCGTTTTCTTCTGTACATATACTGTCAAAATCACTGTACATATACTATCAAAATTGCTTTGCAGGCAAGTAAAGCTGCTGAATAACCAGTCTGTCCAGCCACTCTAACAGAGACTTCAGGTCTAAGAGATTTCAAACCAGACATAGTTCCCTAGTGCAGAAGCTGTTAACTTCTATAAACCGGTAGGTGCTTTTCTCCTACAAAAGCCTTATCACTTCCAAAAAAAATCAGCAAGAACCTGTGTGATGCTTTCAAGTTGTGCCATGGAAGGTTTAGGCTAGATATTAGGAAAAATTTCTTCGCTGAAAGGGTTGTATAGTATTGGAACAGGCTGCCCAGGGCAGTGGCGGAGTCCCCATCCCTGGAGGTATTTGAAAGACATATAGATGTGGTGCTGAGAGACATGGTTTGGTGGTGGCCCGGCAGTGATGGGTTAACAGTTGGACCTGATGATCTTAAAGGTCTCTTCCAAGCAAAATAATTCTGTGATTCTGTTCAGTCCAGATGCTTGCCCTCGTGCTTAAAAAGGTAATAGTCCATAGACCGCGAGAATACCATCATTCTGAGCAACCTTCCTGATGAGTGTTTAAAGGCTTCCTATTGACTAATGGGTGAAACTGAACTCCACCCCTTTCTTTCCAGTTCAGTAGTAATGATGTAAGCAGATTAACTGGTTAACTAAATGTCTTTAACGCAGATCATAGTTTTTATACAGAATAACACTGGTTACAGAGATCAGCTAATAACAGGGTTTATCCAAAGGCGATGAGAAAACATTTTCATCAACGTCAATGGGCTCAAGAGGAAGTACAAAGTGAACTCTACCAAAGGAGTAAACACTCTGAGTGTGATCAATACGCTAAGCCACGCTTTCCTTCTTTCGCCACAGAATCTGTTCAGCATCCCTCCAAATATTATTTCTCCCCTTCCCCTCATCCTTTGAAGCATCCACCACAGAACCCTACATATTAAGCACGGCCACTTGACCTGCGACTGCATGACACAGGACAGGACAGGTTTCCCAAGAGGCAGCACACCTCCACTGAGACCCACCAAACATCAACTACTGCTGAATGCACCATCATTTCACAGCTTGGAAGAAATAAAATAACTCAAAAAGCCTCTCAATGACCCACGACAAAGCTACCCCAATGCTCCTGGTAGGGAGGCAAGAATTCTGTGCTTTCAAGTCCTAGCACCTCATGGGGGTCAGCTGCTGGCTGGTGGTGAAACAGAAGCCAGTGTCCTCCAGTCTCTGGGTCCTTGATAGCAGCAGTTTGTGCAGCTCATTGCTTTTGGCTGGCTGCAAAGGAAGAAGAGCTTGGTGTCAAGGATTGGCTTCTGTTGTGACTTCAGGTCACCTTTGATTTGGGTGGAATATAAGCGCTTGGTTTAGGATGTGCACTGTAACACACGTGCTAATGTGTCTAGCTCAAGGTCTATTGGCATTTGGATGCCAATATTGAATTAATACACATAAAAATAAGGCCAATGGCTTGTACATAAACATCTCCTGTTTCTCTCTTCCAGTAACTGTGACTGTGGGAGGACAACAACACTTGCTGGGACTTTATGACACTGCAGGGCAGGTAAATACTGCAAAACCTTTTCTATGGTTTATTTGGTTTATTTGTTACTACCATATACCTGGGTTTGTTGTTCACGCTCTTTGTTGGTTGGTTTTTTTTTATTTACAAATATTAACAATCAGTTGTAATGGTTGAACTGCTGAACTTCTCCGTTTTGTTTTCTACGTAGAGCTTTCATTCTGGT